>NC_091741.1:48389003-48689003 GCF_043380555.1 Nothobranchius furzeri | reverse complement strand
ATTTTCATGGAGAAAATGGCGCTGCAGCAAAAGGCCAAGCTGCAGTTCACCATCCAGCCTGCGTTAATGAGATCAGTCCCCACTACATGTTGATGCTGAATTTACATAAACATTAAAAGGTTTTGTCAAGATTATAAATGCAATAACTCTGTGGAAGACGTATAATATAGAATAGGAGCATAAAGCTGATAGGGAGCAGGGTGCATGTCCTCCCTGGGGTGGTTGTGCAGGAGAAGAGGATGTGAGCAGAGTGAAATATCAACCGAACAGAACACCAGCTTAAGTCGTGCGTTTTGTCAGGGGGTTTTAATGATGGTGCCCTCACTGAGCTCGGCTTGGATCGTGTCGGCGTTGACCCTGGCGGCCGAGTTCTGGTGACACCTTCCAATCTGTGTTAATGAGATGACTCCGCTCTGTCTGCGGGTCACGGTGATATTTACAGAAACCGTTGTTGCAGCAGAGATCCACGCCTTCCTGTGGCGCTCCCTCGCCTCATTTGCATTGCTTACAGACTTCCCCTTCTCGCTCTCCCCGTTTCATCGCCCTCGCCGAGCTCCTCCGTGATCGACAGGCTCCTTCCCACTTCTCTCCAGTTTGTATCGCACATGTTAATTAAAGCCTCTAATTAGCTTTCCCCACTAAAAGGCCGCATTAAATCAGAGCTGGGATGGCAAATGATTCCTGGCATTAGCATAATTGTGTTTTTGAAGTGTAAAGATTCAGGCATTAGGGATTTTTTGTTTCAGTGATTTGTTGTGTTTGTGGCTTGGAGCCCACAGGGGCTGCTGGAGGTTGGTCGGGTGGGTTATGGGGCCCGGGGACCCTACTGGGGCCCTGAACGCTAATGAGGCCTGCTTCTCTCTGATGGAGCAGATAGAGGAAAAACAATACAGCGGTGCGGTGCTGAGAGGTTGCCCTGAGGTTGAGTCAGAGCGGAAAGGGACACACGTGTGTGTGTGTGTGTGTGTGTGTGTGTGTGTGTGTGTGTGTGTGTGTGTGTGTGTGTGTGTGTGTGTGTGTGTGTGTGTGTGTGTGTGTGTGTGTTAAAAGAACAGACAAGAAGATAAATGAATATTATTATGGGAACTTTGCCTCTTCTTGGATTATAATATTAATCTTTTGTACTATAAAAACTAGGTTTGTTCAGCCTTATTTTACAGAAGAAACTACTTTATTGATTGCATGTATTAAAAGTTTATGGGCAACCAAAACTCTGTAGGTAAAACTTTAAGAAATGTTCTGTAGAGAAAGAAGACCTTGAACTCTACATCTTTTGATTCTGGATTAGCAAAGCCAGCTTTCTTTCTCCAAGTCAATAAACAGTTTGGAGTCTAATAAAAAGTGTGAACGATGGCGCTTTTTGGTCTTTTCATTCGAACCTGCAACCTACCGATTACTGGAAGCCGGCTCTACCTCCTGAGCTACTGCTGTCCTGGGGTAGGGTGAGACCTCATGCAGTTTGGCTCACTGATATCTTGCACCGTACAGTGTTCTATCTCTCCAGAGTTCACACAGTGTGACATGAAGCAATCCTTTAAGATGGCCAAAAGGTGTGCAGTGTTTGTACACAGTGGCTTTAACCATCATATCTGCATTTCCCAGCCATGATCAAAGTAGACATATTTGGATCACACACTGAGGCAGGCCTGTTTAAAATCTACAATCTAAAGATGTTCTTGTTTGTCGACCAACAAATAACTTGAAAGGCCAGAAGTATTTTCTTTGTTTGGTTGGTTGGTTGGTTTCAAAGAACATTTAGGGAAAACCCCATAAAGCAAAAAGGTGATCTGACATTTTCATCTCAAGTCTGATGTCATGCCTGCGTAAGTCTCCAATTCATCCAAACGGTCCGAAACATCATTCAACAATAGTATCGTTAAAGATTTCTATAATTACTTTGTACGAGGTGTAAGGTCACTTATCAAAGCACGTTTTATTTATTAACCTACGACTTCAGGATGTTTCCGGCCATGCTGCTCTCCAGCACTGCGCAGTAGTCATTTGAACAAGAAATGTGACCCTATCACTAAAATCACAAAAGGGCATAAATCAAAAAGTTTTTTTTAATAACATCCCACTACAATGTTTTTCTTCTACCCCCTTTCTTTGTGAAACATTTTGAACACCATCTAGTTTGTCTTCACTGGTCACTGAGATCCTGCGTGACATTCACCTTTTTGCATTTTTATTCAAGCAGAGTTTGAGCTGACTTAAATCTCTGCTCTGTTTGCATCGATGCAACAATCCGACACAGTCTTTGTAAAAGCAGCTTTCAGAAACGTAGAAATTGTTTTCAGTACGGCATCATTTTCTGGATCAAAACAAACATACTGTAAACAAAGAATTCCTTCAGAACTGGAAGCGTTAATCATTTATTGTCATCAATTTTTGGTGTGGCCACCCTTTGCCTTCAAAACAGCATCAGTTCTTCTAGATAAGTGTTTCCCAACCCTGGTCCTCAGAGCACACTGTCCTGCATGTTTTCCATGTTGCCCTTTCAAACACAGCTGCCACACCTATGCTTTAAATGAATGAGTGATTAACAAGCATCTTCAGCACCTGATGTCCTCCTGAGGGGGCAATGTAAATCAGGTGTGCTGAAGCAGAGACGTGTAAAGCATGCAGGATAGTGTGCCCTGAGGACCACGGTTGGGAAACTGTTGAAGGAACTGGACTGTTAGGTCTTCCTCACATCCTTCTCACTCTTCATGTAATCCCAGACACACTCTATGATGTTGATCAGGGCTCTGTGGAGGCCAGACCATCTATTTCATTATGTTTATTTATGTAGCGCCTAATCACAAGAGTCGACTCAAGACAATTCACAGGTCAGTTCATTAAGCCAATCAGTAAAAAGTTTCCTACATAAGGACCCCAGCAGATTGCATCGAGTCACTGACTGGTGTCAGGGACTTTACAGCAATCCCCATTATAAGCAAGCATGCAGCGAGAGTGGAGAGGAAAACTCCCTTTTAACAGGAAGAAATCTCCAGAGGATCCTGGCTCTTTAACAGCTTCTTGTTCTTCATACGCTTAAGACAGTTTGTGATGACTTTTGCTGTTTGGGGTCACTCACTTTGCATTTTGGAAATTGATTTAAAAAAAACATCATCATTTATATTTCTAGCATTTTTCCACACCTGCTTAAAACTTTAGCACAACACTGTTCTTTGTATAGTCTACCAAATTGTTTATCACTTATGAGATATGGAAGCTTCAAACAGATTTATTCAAAATCAAAAGTCCAAAGTCCCATCAGTTGTCACACACACTGATGTGTGTGCAAAATTTGTTCTCCGCATTTGACCCATCCCCTGGGGGAGCGGTGAGCTGCAGACTCAGCCGCGCTCGGGAACCATTTGGTGGTTTAACCCCACAATCCAACTCTTGAGTGTCAAGCAGGGAGGCATTGGGTCCCATTTTTCAAAGTCTTTGATGTGACCCGACCAGGAATCAAACCTTGATCTCCATGTCTCAGGGCGGACACTCTACCACTAGGTAGCTGAGCTGGTAATATAGATACACATTCTTAAAAATATCCACAGATTCTGCCTTTAAAAACTTGTTTCTCTTTGAAGATGAACAACCGAACCCTTGAACCAGCCCTCTCAGTCAACTATTACCATTTCTGACATCCTACCTTGCTGAAATGTGTTTTATTTAGGGCTGGGACTTGATTAAAAAATTAAACTAATTAATTAGAGGCTTTGTAATTAATTAATCTAAATTAATTGCATTTTAATCGTTCAGGAAAATGTGCTCTCAAAGCAAAACTTTTAATTAAAATTATGAGACAGAGAATCAAACATTAGACATGGTTATTACTGTAAACTAAAGCTTTTAATAAAAAATTTATTTTAATTATTCAAATGTCACTGTGTGATATGAAACAAAACCCAAATCAACTAAAATTTATAATTACAAATAGAAAACACCTGCAAAGGGTTCCTGAGCCTTTAAATAGTCTCTCTGTCTAGTTGAAGGACTGAAATAAATTTGACTTTGCACCAGATTCTAATTTTTCCAGTTTCGCTTGTTTGTTTAATTGGGAGTTTTTATTAGCATTTCTACTCATAATGTAGTAAAAACACATAAATAATAATCCTTCAAAATGACAGAACAGGCACAAATATGATATAGGACTTAGATGTACTAACTTTTAACACCGGAGAAGGCGTGACGTATTCTGAGAATGATCAGGAACACTAAATGGTTCCAGTTGGATGACTGGAGGTTGATGGGATGATAAAAGATCATGGCGAGGAAATAATGATCTGACGAACAGGTGAGCGGACCTTCCTTACATGGGAAGTCCTGCTGTCACGTTAAGAAGGGGATGCTGCAGACCCGCTGATTCACGCCTGCTGCAGCAAATCTGGTGTGATCTCCAGCCTGATCACAACTTCCTCGTTCCTCGCTGCCCCTGATGCACTTAAGCATCCGCCCCTTAGCTGATGACAGCTTCAACACACCTCGCTGCTTAGTAATGCATGTGATGTTTAGACAGTGACTCATCTCAGAAAGATAGAATTCCCCGACAGAATTGTTTAGAAAATCATCAGAAAAGTTTCAGAGTGTTTCTGTTTTAACTTAAACTTCTGTTTTCAACTTTAAGACACGAGAACACGGAGCATTCTCCCAGCGGCAGCCAGGTGCCTCTCGTTTGTCTGACTACTTTCATAAACTACTGTTAGGGCACAGAATTATTCTGTCTGATGCTTTCAGTGCTGCACAGATGTTACGTAAATGTTAAAAATATAGCTTACCGCAACTTTTGTAAAGTTTCCGGTGCCACCGGGCAGCTGCAGCAGAGACGATCTCTGAAAAATGTCCGCGGCACGGACTCCGTTGTTGTCTGGAAGTTTTTTTTCCAAGTTAAGAAAAGAGGCGGACAGGTTTCCTAAATCCTGCATCAGTCCAAGCAAGGCAACTTCTGTTTTTATTCCATTTTAGTAGCCATTATCACTGTGCATTGTTGTGTGCGTCAGTGATATTCAGTCTACGAGGAAGTCGTGCAATGACAAAGGTTCCGCCTTGCTCGAAATGCAAGCTGCGATTAAATGCGTTAATTTTTTTAACGCGTTATTTTTTTCTAATTAATTAATCATAATTAACGCGTTAAAGTCCCGGACCTAGTTTTATTGCATTTGCACAGAGATCTACGTTTCTGCCCTTATGCTGAACAGTCCCATCACAGTGGGCGTTTCCTTTACCGGAACTTCAGGGTAAAATGCTGCGAGGGGGAAATTGACCGGGAGATCTGGAGGCCCGGTCCTCTTAGCTGTCGTGTCTCCGTTTACAGTTTGGCCCTGTAAGGAATTTGCTAAAACGTCAGCACACGACTGCTGCGTTGTGAGTTAGGTCATCGATTGGCGCAAAACGCGCCAAAAGTGGTGAACAAAACATTGTTTCTGACTGAGTTACAACCAGTTAGCAGCATTCCCACCTACCAAGTGCACTGAGTCGTTAACTGGGCCACTCAGAGTACCTACCCCTGACTGGGTACTCAGAAGGTTCCTGAAAAGGGCCCGGAAAACGGCTGTTCGGCCAGCCTGGCCAAGTGGAGATTCTTGTAAATCAACCCTGAAGTGCCAGTAATGGAAATGCACCTAATGTGTGCAGAATCATGCACATCAATCATGCAAAGAACAGACTAAACCTACATAATAATATTATATTTAGGAATCAGATCAACCCCAAATGTTCTAAACACCCACAGCTGATTTAGACAATCAGCAGAACGATGAAGAACATGAAAAGTGTGAGAAAAATGTGTTTTTACTAGGACCAGTGACAGAAATCAAATAACCGTATGAATAGCATCCTGCAGCCCTATAAGACACACTTATCTGTAGTAAGACCGTTCAATCTGATTTGTGATGACTTTAAAATCCTCTTACTTATTAGTAAAAAAAACACACTGGTACTGTACTTACACCTCAGGTCATTGCTCAATGTGGTGGTGCATATACAGATTTACTGGTGACTTCTGCTGAGCACATCCTCACCTATCAAACTTGGCTGAAGCTGTCACCATCCCATGAAACGTGCCCCGCGGGGAGACATAATGTACTTTTCAGGATCGTCCTCTGGGCAGGCTAGATGTGTGCTACTGTGGTTAAATTATTCACGGTGAACTTGCTTGCCCAAAGGCACAGTGGTGAAACAGTGACGGTTCGGGGCAGGCAGGGGAGTGGGGTGGGTGTGTGTGTGTGTGATAGCCAAGAGTGTTTCAGGATATGAGTTATTATTGAGCCAGCAAGATACACATGCACACACACACTACAATGTGGAAAATTCACACTCCGGCCATGAATCTGCTTCAGGCACGAAAACCTATTAAAATGCATCGCAAGAAGCAGGAAGAAGGTTGAAGAAATGATGTAAGGAGGAGGAAGCTGCAGATGGAAATATCACCACTTCTTTTTCTTTCAAAACACCTTTAATTTCAATCGTCCTCCTTGAATTATTTTACACCAGCAGTCCAGTTATTTCCAATTCTTTGAAACAAAAAAGCTGGTGGAAGGACATTCTGCCTGCCTCCTGGAGTGACTGATGCAATTATCTGGAATAAAACGGTGCAAAAATGCCATGTGTGCTAATCTGAGTTTTTTTAATGTAAGAAACTGGAGATTCACAGAAAAATAAATCATTAAAAATCGAAGGAAAACACAGAAACAATCTTGACAACAGATGAGGTCCGAGAAATGTGGAGGCTTCAATCGACGCCTGGATGTGTTTGAAAGTCGAGCGTTTATTATGTCAGTTTTCACGGAGCTGCTAGTCTGAGCTCAGGAGATCAGATCCAGAACTGCCAGGGGCTTGATTTACACAACAAAAGACTTCACCTTGTGTGACCCGACAGCATTTTATTATTGGTTCTCCAAGTTTGACCATCTTTGTGTTGCTCCAGGTGCCAAAAGGAATTAGCTGATTTTCTCCATCTGCATCCCTGTTCTGGAGCGGAGTTGACCTTCGTTTCCACTTTTAGAGTAAAGACTAAATCTGTCGGGACTGTCTGTGGACGCTTGTTAGTATTTTACAGTGAAGCTTCATTTCCACTCTCTGTTTGGCCAAGTTAGAAAAAGCTCATTATCGGGGAGAGTCTTCTCTATTTCACAACTCTCACTGCGGGTAAAACTCGATTTTCTTGTCTCCACCAAAAAAAAAAACAACTAACGCACCTTTTCCAGATGAGAAGTCAATTCCTTTTGAGATGTAACTGCTGCTGGTCTAAAACATCTGGCACATGTGGTGAACGTGTAACTGAAGGGGCAGTTTTACAAGCACAAACAGCATGATTAACCAGACACCAGGCTCTGGTTTTAGCCTTTTTCCTGAATAAAACAACCATGTTTTATTCAGGAAGTATCAATAACAAAGCTTCAAATACGAAGAGAAGATCCTTTATATAATTTACAGACGTGGGTTATACTTGGAGATCCTTTCTATAAAAACACACACACAAAACAATACAACAGCACATTTAGGTGATCAGTTTCAGTCATAATTATTGGATTTGTGTGGAAACTTGCTTTGTTTTACCACAATTAATGTCTGAATGCCGTTTGTTTTAGATTTTTCACTCTTTCCCTTTAAAATGTTCACTGAATTACGAGCAATCAGCACAAATGTTAAGAATAAAAGGAAGAAAGGGCAATAACAGAGAATCATTTAGTCAGTTTAGCAGGACTCAAACATTTAAAACAAATTCTGGTTGTCATAAAAAACACCTTTTCATTGCCATGGAAGCTAAAGTATCTCAACGTTTCCCTGGAGAATATGTAATTTAGGTTAATTCAGACTGAATCCAATTACTTGTGTATTGATATTTTCAAAGAGGAACTTGGCAGTTTTGGCTTTCTTTTAGCCAGGGACGAAATTTTGATTTCAGAAGTGGGGGGGACACACCAGGCTTGTGCGGATTTGGGGTGGGGGTGTTATGTAAAGACCCTTTGACACGTCACATGCCCATCTCAATAATTTTTCCATCCTCAATATATATATATATATATATATATATATATATATATATATATATATATATATATATATATATATATCAAAGTTAAAAAATGTACAACTCTATTATCATTAATATTTATTATCATTATTGAAGTGCAGTTTTGGCTGTTGACAATGGATAGGCCATTGTATTTATTGTTTTGGGTCTTTTTTTATTGTTTTTGGTGCAACATTTTCTAACAGGGAGTGAGATTCTTTTTTTTATTTAATTTTTGTTTGTTATTTTTATTCATTTAGAAGTTCTGGTTCTGGACATTTCAATGTTAAATGAAGGTTTATTTGTTGCATTTTAAAGGGTGTACTTGCATTATTATGACATATTAACATTATATTAGTGGTTATTTTGGTCTAGATAATGTTGACAATGATATTGTTTATCATCAACAATTTTTTTGGACAAAATATCATCCAGCAAAATTTGTTACTTTCCCAGGCCTAGTCAAAAGTATAAAAAGTATTTATACATAAACGGTCCCTCCTGAGATCTGGCCGTTATTTCATTTCTGTGTTAGAGGACATGCTGAACTAATGTTTTACACATGATCATCACCCTAACATTTGTCACAATGATCAATTTTATGTCTATCGTATCTTCATTATTTCAACCTCACCTGTGAGCCTCCAGCCTCTGCTCCATCTCCTCCAGGCTCTCGTCCTCCATCTCCTACAGCCTCTCCTGCTGTACCTTCACCGGTCTCTCCTCCTGCATCTCTGTCAGTCACCTGAAAAAAAGATGCATGAACTATAAACAGTGGGAGATTTTGGAATGGAACAAACAGAAATATTTACAGGATGGTTCTAGTATGATTCACAATTATTATTAATATAATGTGTAAATTATTCATTACCAATTTGAGTGTATAAAAACATATTAAATATGTTTTTTCCCTTAAAAGTGTTTAAACAGTTGTTGCATTTCAACACACAAAAAATAAATGGAAAAAATAAGATAAATCTAATGAAAAGTGTACATCTTTGACATTAAGCTTAAAAAAATCTGTTGACGATGATACTGTTCATTTTTCAGAGCTTTTTAATGTGAAAATATGCATTGCAATAGATAAGTTTACAATAAAGTTAAATGATAAAAGTTTTGAAGTTACACTTCTACTACTAGTAATAATAATTATGATGATAATAGTAATAATAAAACATAATAATTATAATAATACGAATAAATTGTGTCTGAGGAGTCAGTTATGTGGAGGAGATGAGTTTGTAAAAGTTAGTTTTGAGTATGTTTGTGAAGGAGGAGGTGAGTCTGAGCTTAATGCAGGGGTGTCACATGTTCCAACTTACGTTTTGACTTTGAATGGAGTCTCTTATATCCACTTTCGTTTCTTGACATGCTGCCTCCTGGCTGTGCATAACTACCAAAGACTCACAAATGAACACTTATTCAAATGTTATGTAATGGAAACTGAGCTGAGCTCTGATATTACACAGCGTCTAGTTGACGATGTGACTCAGTACCGGTGTTCCCTAGCGGCTCCAAACTAGCAAAACAACGTGAGCACGTTCTGTTTACAACTTGAGTGACAGCAGCAACAGCCAATAATACGTTAGCAAGTATCAGCAGAGCCAATAGATTAGCTTTTGGGTGGGTCTAATAGGAAACCGGTTTCCGTTTCGGTCCTAGTGCTCAATCAAATCCATTTAATGGAGCGTAACATTGTTTTTGGACGGAAAAAAGTGAAGGGGACCGAAACTGCCTTTTGAAAAAGTGGGGGGGACATGTCCCACCCGTCCCCCCCCAAAATTACGTCCCAGCTTTTAGCACCCCCTTTTGTCCAATTGTAGAACCAAAACCTCGCTGTGCGTTCATCTTTTTAACACCTTAATCTAACTACTAACATGTCTCCCCAACCTTCCTTAGTGTCTAAACGAGTGAGTCATCAATAAATTAAACAAACGAGCTGTGTTCATGATCTAAAACATGCAGGAATTGTGGTGAAGCTGAGGTCCCAACAGGGCGGCACACCAGTTTGAAGCTGCAAGTGTGATTTTCTGGCCGCAGGGGGGGGCGATAGGGGCTGGGTGGCCTTTCAACTACCCTGTAAAGGGTCATTTTAACACATAGTGGCTCACGAAAATGATTTAAAAATATGAAAAAGTTTCAAAGTATCCCTTTTCTTGTTTCACCATCAAAAGTGAGTTCACGGCCACTGTTGGCAACTGGTTTTTAAACCTGCACATTTGAACTGGAATTACACTGATTTAGCACCTATGAAAATCTTTCTGTGAAAACTTTTAGAAAAGAAGTTTGCACGTTTTTTGTCACCCACTTACCGGAGTCTGGGTTACAGGGGTTGGTGCTCCAGCAGAGAGGTCCAAACTTCCCTTTTCAGGGCAACCTTCCCCAGTTCTACTTTATGATCTCCAAGCATTCCCTTAAAAACTTGAAGATATTTTCCTTCCAACGTGTCCTGGGTCAATCTAGGGCCCTAGCAGAACAGGTCCTCACCTGATCCAGAGAAGGCAACTGGACTTATTTGGTTTCTTGAAGATGTTTCACTTCTCATCCGTGGAGGTTTGCCAATTCTAACCAGAGCAAAGCTTTTCTGATGAGTGGCAAAACGTCTTCAAGAAACCAAATAAGTCCACTTGCCTTCATTCAAACCCCTTTGGATTGCCATGACCTGGATGACTGAGAACCTTCTCCAGAACATGCCCTCACCTGGGATGCATCCAGGAGGCATCCTCACCAAAGGCCCAAACTACTTCAGCTAGCTCCTCTCGACGTGGAGGAGCAGCAGCTCTACTCTGAGCCCTTCACCCTATCTCTAAGGCTGAGGCTGAGCTCAGTCATCACAGCTCATGACTATAGGTAAGGATTGAGACTGTCTTAGGTCCTCTTCATAACAGCCGAATCACTGCATACAATGCCCCGATCTGCCTGTCAACCTCCGCCTCCCCTATTGGAAGTGGGTGGGTCAATTCCCCTGGCTCACAGTTGGCAAATGTGGAGGTGTAAAATGAAAATATGGTCAGATTGCAAAATTTACACATGCATGTGAATTTGGTGCAAGTTTTCTTGTTGCAGCCTGCTCACAAAATGCCTTAACTGTCCTCAGATTCACTAAACACAATAATGGTAACAGAGTTGGATTCCAGACAACGATTTTTTTTTTTAATTCCAAATTCCCTCCAACTCTGGTGAAAAACCTTGTAAACATCTTGAGACTTTTTGAAAACAATCTTCAATAACGCCGCTGACATTTTTTATCAAAGCCCAGAGTTACTAAAGCTTTAATAAAGACCTCTGCTTCACCCCTTTGGCAGACGGAGAGCCCTCAAAAACAATGATTTACTGTTAGACTTTTAATGAACAGGCGTGTGTTTATCAGCTGTTTTACAGCAACATCGAACATAATTTAGAACCACGGCAAGAACAAAAACACGTCTACCTTATTATTTCAACAGCCATGAGTCATGCTCACCTTTTTAAGCAGAAAGGACGGGCGGAGCAGATCAAAACGCTCTAACAGGAACAAGAATAAACACATTTGTTTTTTAAAAATCCCATTATTGAAAATGGGCGGAGGTACAAACATCACAATAGAAGAATGGCAGGTAAAGACACACACACACACACACACACACACACAGTCTGCCTGCGCAGCCCTGATTGAGTGTAAGTTTCTGCGTTGGCGGTCAAGGTCAGCTGATAATGGGAGTGACTGAGGACAGGATGATGCGGCGGGGGGTCGACAGCAGACTCAAGTAATGAGATTTACAACCCTGAGCCCGTGCTGCACCCCCACCTCCCAATGCCTTAGCTAACATGATTTATAGATCTAATAGAAGTCAGCGCTCCCACCTCAGATAGAGGCCTCATATTATCACTGAGGGAAAGTCGTCTGTTCAGCCGTGCGAGAACACAAAAACAACTTTACCTTCATGCAGCTGTTTTATGTGATGTGCCAGCATCCTTTAAATGTCATTAACTAAAAGAAATCTTGTTTTTAATGTGGAACATTTTATTTGTTCAACACACTTAAGAAAGCCAATCAAGTTTGGAACTAACCATCCCGGACAAGCCCCCATGTTCAAGTTGCTGCCCAGTAAGCTGGATCATAATGATCAAAATGGCCTATTTATCAGAACCAAATTGCAAAATACGTTAATATTAGAACCTGTTAGTATGTTTAGCTGGAGAATTACTGCTTGACTAAATATCAGACCTGTAAATCATTATCATCAGACTTGATCAATTCGTAAAATAGTCACTCACACAAAATTATTTTGGGTTGTATAAAAGCCAGCATGCAGAAAGCTCTGTGTGTAGCATTGGAGCACCCTTGGCTCTACAATAAAATTGTTCAGACTGATCGGTGGTGCTTGTGTATAGCAGACTCGCCTCTGTCAGTGTGCCCTAGGGCAGCTGTGACTGCAATGTAGCTCATCACCACCAGGTTGTGAATGTGTGTGAATGGATGAACTACTGATCATGTTGTAAAGTATCTTGGGGGTTCTGGGACTCTAGAAGGCACTAAATCAAATACAGGCCATTTACCATTTACCAAATTGCAGATACAGAAATTGTGTCTTAACTGGATGTATCATTTGCCCAAATATAAATAAACTCTTCAGAATTAAAACTAGCTGAACTGACGTGTTTAATTTACTGGCAAAGAAAACCTGATGTCAAATCTTTAGAAAAGGCACAAAAATGAAGAGAACAGACCTGGTAATTTAGTAATGAATCAGATTGTATTAGGGTATCCACAAGTACTTCATAATATTGTCCTTTATTTTAATTTTACACAATGAAAATGACACTTTTAATGTTTTAATCACTTTGCTCCCAAATCGATTTAAAATGCATCTTGCCTGCTGTTTGATCGGATTTCTTTGTCTTAAAAATTCTACTTTTGTTCAATAATTTCATGAGTTTTGAACTATTTTTCAAGTCTCCGTGCTCCCATAGTAAGGTAAAACATAATCCTGTATGTTTCTAAATAAAATACAAGCTATCAGTGTCAAAGAAAGAGAAATAACTCATGGAAATAGAAAAGATGATGACAGAAAGAGGAGAGAAAAGATGCCATTTGTCCGTGTTCTTTCCATGTGATGAGACTCTTACTAAAGCTGACATTCAGCTGAAACAACACACGGATGATGCTATTGTTCCAGTCTTCTGCCATCTGAGGCAGACTGAAGCCACAGAACTTGCTGCTCATTACCAGAACAACCTCTCTTGGAGCTGCAGAACAACACAGGCGGCATTCGCCTCCTGCTCAGCTTTGTTTACTGACTCTCATGTGCAAAAAGAGCACAACAATATGGTGGCGTCCAGATTGCCCTCCAATAGATGCAGTGTTAATATTTGCACTAAGCCTTCTGTACGTGTTGAAAAACGTGGTAGATTGGATTTTCAGCACACCCTAACCCCCCGTTAGTTGTTTGTTCTAATGCAGTCTCCCATCTTTGTGTGTTTTGAGAATTAAACCAATAAGCCCCCCTGCTAAGCTGAGCTGAGCAGTTATTGATGTGCTGCCTTCTTTTATTGTCTGGAGTTTATTCTGTTCATATTTATTGTGTCTGCGTTTGTGCCAAGAAGCAGTTAGTTTGAACAGACCAACGCAGGGGGGCTCGGAAAGCTGCAAACAGCTGTGGAGTTTCAGGCAACAATATGTCGGAGAGAAAGAATTAATGCTCTGCTATCTGTTCAGGGTAAGTGTTTCTTTAATTCCCCCATTTGTTCATAAAAGTATCATTCGTTTTCTGGAACAGTGTGTTCGAAAATTGAGAAGTTGAAGATTTAAAAACCATAATTCAAGCTAAAATTCCTTTATTTTGTTATTTTCCCATCATGACTTTTTCTAATGTGTGCAGAACAACCCAGAACTCATTTTGGTAAATAGAGATGCCAGATTGCACAAAGGCATAACTGATAGTGCAGAAAATGAAATTTTAAGCACAGACGGCTTCCATTCATTTTAGTTTCATTATTTAATTTCTATAAATGACCTGTTTGTTGCTCGCAGTTGTCTTTTTCAGAAATAAATCCAGAGTGTGATTCTCAAATACTTTTTTTATCTTTTATTTCTGTTTTATTTCAGTTGTAATCTGGAAATTAAGCAACCTATTTGCAACCAGTGTGAACAATTACCCCCCTGTCACATTTCAAAGCATAGAATGTGTTAGATGTTAATTTCATTCAGTCCTTATTAAGACATCTTGGTGATCAGAATAGTTAAAACATCTTTTGGTTTTCACTTTAAAAGTTTTTCTTTGATTTAATCCTGATTTTCTTTCTTTATGCTCTCCTCACACACCAGTTCTCACCCAATGAATCATCACACCTGTTCTGCATCATCTCTCAAATACAGTTTGTTTCTTTGCTAGTTTATCCTCATTCTACGGTTTTGGTTTTGTTGTGTAGTAGAAAGAAGTGTTATTTAGTTTGTGTCTACCTTTAATTTTCACTCTGAAAATGTTCCTTTTTCCCATAAACGCACGATCATTTAAATAACCTTTTCAGATGTCAGCTTTAGTGTCCTCTGTTTAGCCTGTTGATGTGCAACAAAATAAAAAAACTTTAGGTTCAGCTCTATGTCTATGTCTATGGTTCAGCTTGACAGATTGGAAAATTTAAAACCTTTTTTTGAAAAACAATGTCCCAAACCAGTGGGCCAAAGACCGGTATCAGTCCAGGGATGGTTTATGGGAAGCACAGAAAGAAATAAAACAATATATATACAAATATATATATATATGTATATATATTGTTTTATGTGTAAAAATGCTATTTAGCATAATGCACCAATCTACATAAAAACAGTTTTCTTTAGAACTTTTTTAATGTTGTTGGCTGTAATCATGAAGCATTCCAAATTGAATCATTAAACCTATAAGAATGTGTGTAAATCTGTCATTTCAGAGTTTATTTTTAATTGGAATAATTCCAGTTTGGTGACTGTTGATTTAAACATTTCTTTCTGAAAAATGTATTTAAAACAAATACGTATGACACATTTTTTAAACATAAACATGGTTTCTACACTGAAAGCATGTAACATTTATCATGTTGGCATTTAATAATGAAGTTACAAAACCAAAACATGACCTAATGTAATGCAACCAGTGCACACGATTCAATTTTGTCAGTCCAACAAAGCTGCTAACATCAACCAAAACATTTGTTATCATAACTACAGCTTTTCGCCTAGAAGTCAACGTCCATTTTCATGTTTATATATTTAATATATCAAATCAAGACTCTGTTTACAGGGATGGACACTCCATGGAAACAAAAATCCTAAAAGCAGCAGAAACATCACCATGTCTTTAGAGATCCAGTGTACTTTATAGGAAGCACATTGTTTAAGGGTTTAGGAGCTCTTATTATGAACTTGTTTTGTTTTTTCCCACTTAGCTCTTATACCTGAGGAAACAATCTCAGCTGTGTGGACAGTTAAATGGTGTTGTCAAGTGCCTCTGTGATTTTCGGCTCAGTAGAGAAAATGCAGTGTTGATTTCTCAGTGGTGCCGCGTTATTAGTGCAGGACTGAGGGTGCCTGTTTTTCCTTTGCTTTATTCCTCTACCTGTGAAACTAGAGTCCTCCGTCCGAGCTCCAGGAGACGCCAGAAAGTCTGAACGATCCAGAAGTAATCTAAATGAGAAAAGGGATGCAGGGGATGGGTTTTCTGGTTTGGATGGTCAAGAATATGAATCCAGAACATAAAGCGATGGGAATAATAGTCAAACACAATTATGCTTTTATTCAAACATTTACATCAGCAGCTTTTAAAGGCAAAACATCACATCTTGTTTCCTCGTCACAAAAGAAGACGAATGTTGTCAGAGAGCTTAAAATGGCTCCTGAAAGTCAGAATACTGGAGCTGAACCAATCTCAGCAGACGGTGGACAGACTTGTGGTTGGATGGCTGAGTTCGAAGGCAGCAGCTTGTTAGGATGGAAATGGATTAACGCGAGGCACAATGGGAGTCTTAGGCGTGTCTGTGGTGTTGTGTTAAAGCTCTGTCTGTGTTGCCCGGGCTGCGAGACTCATTTATGCCCAGCGGTGCATGCAGCAGCCAACTCTCTCACACACAGGGCTTTTCTAATTGCCACGGTTTCTTCTGTGCTTGCAGCACAGCCTCGATTCAGCTTCCATCAAAGCCGCGAATTAACCTGCAGCGCGGCACAAATGTCTGTTTGTCACATGCAGCTGGAAGTGGAATTATTTCTCCATAACACTGTTGTGCCACGTTGTGGAAAAACATTTTACAGACGAGCAGAGAAAATCTGAACCTATTTCTTTTACCGGCAGCAGAATAAATATTTTTTTATCTCAACTGATTAAACTCGCATTAAATATTAACTCTCATTGAATTCTGGGCACACATCATGACGGCGCATTTAAATGGTGATTTTGGTTTATTTAAACCACCAGTTTTCCAATTAGAGTGGCTTTTGTGGCTCCGCTGGTCACGCTTTCAGGAAATGAGATGGAAGAAAAAACTGCAAATATTAGGATGGCTGGCGTGAGCGCCTTACAGCTTTCCAAAATAAATGTTTGTTTATTATTTTTTGTCCCGCTCTTCTGTATAAAAAAAGAATAAGCTCCCTTGGCCATTTTCTAACTTCATCAGCCAACTTTTGACTTGCAACCTGATTTAAACAAACCCGAGTGGTTTCTGGTGATGGCTGCATTGCTTTAGGGTTACAGGTATAATCAGGCCCACATTTCAGTCCAGAAAAAACTATCCATCATTCATCAACACAAAGATATTTTCTCTAATCTGGTCCTGAGAGCTGATGGGCACCAATATTACAAGATGTCAAAACAAAGCTTTGACTCCTACCTAATTTATTCTGCCCCTGTGGCACATTTTGATTTATGAGTCCTTATGGCAGCCCCTTTTACTCTCATCTCAAAAACCCAGAGAGGTCCAAACATTGTGCCAAAAGTCCCATGACACACAGCTTCGCCTTGTTCTGCAAGACTATTTGAAAACTAGAGCATCCATGCAGCTCTGAGCAGCCCTAACTGCGGGGTGCTAATTTTGATGCTCTGTGTTGCCTATTCAAAAAGTGCAATGTGCAATAAAAATGATAGAATATTTGCAGATTGGCATATTTTACAGAATTAAAGACTGTAGCACTACATTTTTTGCTGTTTGATGCAACTTGCTCATGTATGTTGATTGTTATCACAGACATGGCTGAAGCAAAATATGAAATCTTAAAGAAGTCCTTCACTCATATGTTTATTACATTTGCAGTGGTCTATAGATGAATGCCTTGTAAGTCGTACTCTGAAGAAAAAATGTCTGGTGCACCTGTTCCAGCATAGAGAATTCACCCAGAGGAGAAAGTAGCTTTCAGATGGCAGGATTTGGAGTCTTTTTTTCTGATAACTGGACATCTTGCCTCCGACTGGCTTACAGGAACTCAACTCTACCACTGACTCTTTTCGCTCTGCAACACTGATGTTTGATCTCCACAAATAACACAAGCTTGAAGGAGTTCTGCAGTGTGGAGGTGTTGCTAATGCTAACAGTTAGCTAAAACTAGTCGAGATGTGCTCTGCTGTTTCCTGGAAGCTAAACTAACAACAGCCTTCCCCGTGGCGAGTCAAGATAGGCGAGTCCAGAGCCCTTTTTACAAGACACACCACAAAATTACCGCAATATTTGTCTTATAGATGCGGCATGTCAGCATGGTGACGCACACATTTTGGGGTATTTGTTCCGCCTCCCTTGGTGGTGACATTGCAGTAATTGTTTAACTTATAAATGGCGATTCCACCTTGGCGCAACATAGGGAGGTGTCAGCATAGGGAGGTGCTGCATGGTGGTGCAGTTGTTAGCACCGTTGCCTCACAGCAAGAAGGTTGCAGGTTCGAAACTCGGCTGTGGCCTTTCTGCGTGGAGTTGCATGTTCTCCCCATGCATGAATGGGTTTCCTCCGGGTACTCCGGTTTCCCCTACAGATCACAACATGCCCTACAAGTAAAAAAATTGTACGTCGCTTTGGATAAAAGCGTCTGCCAAATAAATAAACATAAACATAATCACGTGGGGAGTTACTGCCAAGCTCCGGCCGGCAACTATATTGAAAATGAAAGTGAAAACAAGCCGTAAGTTTTGCTTTTGTAAACAGAACCAGCTGAGATGATGATCTGGAGCGACGCAGCGCTCCTGGAACTTTACTCTGTGACAGCTGGAGGTCAGATCACCAGAGACTGCAAAGGGACTGTGGGGGACAGACGATTGTAATAAAAATCAAGTTATGTTCAAAGTTAAACGTGAGTCTGCTGCAGTGCGGAGACCCCCCCCCGTACCCCCTTTTTGCAGCCATCTTTTGTGAAAAGGAAACTATTGCGCCACATTACTGCCGCGGTCTGACCACGTGTAAACAACCTAAGGCTACCAGATGCTGCTTCAGCGTGGCGGCAAATTGTTGTTTTGTGAAAAAAAAAAAGACTCATGAATGTTAGGTGACAGACAAGAAATAGGTGTAGGAGACTTTTTTCATCTTCAGCCTGAATGTTAAACACAGAATGATCATTTTCTACAATAATAAGTAAAAAAAAAAAAAAGTTTCTCAGTGAAGGACCACTTTAAAAATGCTCTAAACTTCTTAATAGACTTAACACATACATACTTAGAGGAATTACTATTATTATAAAAAAGCTGCTCATTGAATTTAAAAATGATTCAGCTCAGTTTCTGTAATGAAACAAAAAAAATGGCTGCATCATTAACAACATAAAGCTAACTCTGACGACTCCCCTTTGAAAGGAAGCCTTTTCACAGTGAAAATCTCAAACATAAAAGAAAGCGGCTTTGATTTGAGTTAACCCACTTGTCTTTGAGCTGTGGGAGAAGACTGGAGCAGCTGGAGAAAACTCCACAGACAGAGCCAAGGGAGACTCCTCACAGAAAGCTCATCAAAAGAAAATCCAGAGAAGGAAAGCAGTGGAGGAGACGCTGCGCGACTGACGGCCGGTGCCTCAGAAGTCAAACAAAAACGTCACAAAACCACTTGGAGGAGGAAGAAAATGCTGCAACAAACGAAGAAGAAAGTCTGGTTGTTGCAAAGTTTAAAAATATACATTATTTCTAAAAATGCCATCTAGTTTATTGAGTGTTTACTTGTGATTGATCGTGTTGTTAACCCACAACCTAAAGAAACCAGTCCCACTCGTATCTCTTACCTTTTAGTCACCCTGGTTCACAAACTAACAAAACCCTGTCATTAGGTCATGTAGCTGCAGCACGTCAGGCTCCATTATTACAACAAAATGCCAGATTTTTATTCAACTCTAAAAGTATTACAAAAAACTACTTCTGCTCCTCAACAAAAGCTCCTACTTCTAATCTGTTACTATATTTAGAAATCACACAAATTGTCACACACAATATTCTTAAAGAGTGAGTTTGAGGTAAAAGAGCACGAAATGTGTTCATGGTCACGGCTCAAGTCCTGTGTAAGTGCAGCCTGTGTAAATGAGGACTGACAGGCCCCGAATGCCCTCTGCAGCGAATAAATGGATAATCGGGAATCCTGTTGTGATGTCGCCTGTCCCCCCCCCCCCCCCCCCCCCCACACACACACACACACACACACACATCCTGTGTCTGAGATGAGACACAAAGCCATCTGAGCACTCCAATAACACAGCCACAGATTGATTGTGTGTGTGTGTGTGTGTGTGTGTGTGTGTGTGTGTGTGTGTGTGTGTGTGTGTGTGTGTGTGTGTGTGTGTTGTGCGAGACGTCGTGACAGAAAGATGAATTTATTCACTGAGTTTCACAGTATCAGTCACACTATTTACATATTTATTTGTTATATTAAAATGCAGTGACAGCGATGTTATTCTGCTGCTCCCTCCATGCTGTCAGCTTGGCACTTCTGCATTTTGCATGGACCTTTAAAGAACGGGCAGGGACACACGTCATGAGGTTTGAATCCGGTTTTTGCATTTCTATCTTTCACTGGCACGGACGTAAATCAAGACAGAACAAACGGGAAAATCTAAATTAGTCCTGCACAGGAAATTAAGAATGAACTTTTATTGTCTTTAAAATGGCAATCGCATAAAAGGGAAATGTGTTCACGTTCAGTTGTCTCTGCAGGCAAAAATAAATCTACAAGTTTAAAACTCTTGTGTGAAATTCAAAGTTTTGCCTCAGTAAAAACCACGAAATCAGTATTTTAATTAAAATAATATATTGTACAAGAATTTTTGTGCCATCTTGTCCCAAGTTAGACACAGACAAGTTCCAGATTCTTCCAGTCTTTAAAGTAGCTGTGTGTAGTTCCTGGCACTAGGGGGCAGTACATGTATTTCAGGGTAGTTTTACATCATGACTAGTTTAAAAACATTACGGTAAATGTTGTGACCTGTGGAACGGAAAGCATGCAACCTCGGCGTGACTTCTCAGACTTTGATGGTCCTTCAGTTGATTCCATCAAGAGAATGCAATGTCGATGTTGGTTTTCTGGCGCTGTAGTCTCCGGATCTGCTCAGAGTCCTGCACCTGCCGATGACATCGCCATACTATGTCAATACCCCTCGGCCAAAATATTTTGCATCTCTTTTTCGATTCTGCTCTTCACATGGGTTTTGTAAAGAGTTTAGCAGTTTTGTAATTAAATTTATGTTTCTTATACCTAAAAGTTTTCGAGCATCATAAAGTCGTACATCCAGCCAATCATCAACAGGCGCTGGACACTGAGCCGGCCAGAAGGAAAAATGGCGTCTAATATGGCGTCCGCCAAAGATGCTAGACCCATGCCCTATACATTAGAAACGATTTTTATGGTTATATGCTACAAAGCCGTCAATATTTTTCAACAACTGGACATCATTTGATCCATTTTTAACAATGTCATGATGGATATTTCCAGAGATTAAAGGTAAAACTCCACACTTCTGTGGTGGCCTCATGGAGGGGGCCATTGTCTAGCACACTGCTGCTAACCATTTAATCATTCTCCCTCTCCTGATAATAACTTTTTGCTTTCCTTGACGTTGGATGTGCTACTACTAGTTTACCCATTTAATTATAGATCCACTAGGAAAAATACAATAAAGTTTATCTCTCGCCGAATAGAATATTTACTAAGAAATCACAATGTAACCATAGACACATTGCTTGGTGTGTGTGTGTGTGTGTGTGTGTGTGTGTGTGTGTGTGTGTGTGTGTGTGTGTGTGTGTGTGTGTGTGTGTGTGTGTGTGTGTGTGTGCGTGCGTGCGTGCGTGCCTGCCTGCCTGTTCTGTCTTCTCAATCCCCAGTGGGTCGTGGAGGATGGCTGCTTATACTGAGCCAGGATCCTCTGGAGGTTTCTTCCTGTTAAAAGGGAGTTTTCCTCTCCACTGTCGCTATATGCTTGCTTTGTATGATGATTGCATCAAGTCACTGACACTAGCCAGTGACTTGATGCAATTTGCTGGGTTCCTTATATAGGAAACTTATTTCTGATTGGATTAATGAACTGACCTGAATTGGAATGTTCATTAAGTGAAGTGCCTTGAGATGACTCTTGTAGTGATTTGGCACTTTATAAATAAAATATAATTGAATTGAATTGAATTGAACTTCCCCTTTAAGGCCGCTCTCCTGCAGGTTTTAGTTTCTCTGCTCCAACTTAGCTGATTCATTAGCTCAATCACCTGTTCAGCATGTCCTTGAGTTCTGTAGAAGCTGGTTAATCACCCATTAATTCAAACCAGGTGTGCTGGAACAGGGAAACATTTAAATTATGCAGCAAGGTTGTTTTTCCGAAATTACCAGAAATGAACACCGGTGCATTTTAGGGTGTTTGAACCAGTGTTTTTATGAAGGTTTAGCTGTATCTCATATCAAAAAAGGCTATAAGAAGTTAAAATCCCACAGAACTGCTCATTTAATGGCCAGTTGCAGCTCATCTTGTGTTATCCTGCAATGGATGCATTCATTGCACAGTTGCATCAGATTCTTACAAGTCTGATGTTATTAAAAGAGCAGATAAAAGGATTTCTAAGAAATACAAGCTGCGATGCGACAGCTTTATCTGATGGGACACAAAAAGGTGGAGGAATTACTCCAGTAGTCGCAAAAGTTTCAGACAAAGTTAAATAAACTGGTTTCCAAGAAATACCTGGCAGATAGTTAGATCATTTGTAGTTAATCAGAATTTTTCAGATAATATTTTTGATGGCACGTTAGGAAGAATCAGATGCACAAAGCAAACATGACATATCAGAGAAAAGCAGTACTAAGAGATGCAGAATCACTGTGAGGTTGTTGTTAAAAATACAAGCAATCAGCCCTAGGATGTGATTTGAATCCTAAACCAGATGCGATGCTTCCTGCAGAACCAAGCTAGATTCCATAAGCAGCATAACAACAAGTTTAGTCCCTCAGAATCCAATCAGACCTCAAGATTTGGTAAAAATACAAAAGACTCGTCCTTCAAAGCAAAACAGAAAACTTCAAATAGGAAAACATTTTATATTCTAAAGCAGACATGAGCTGAAAGATGCTGCTTTTTTCCTGTAATTCAAAGCGTCAGCACAGAGAATTTCAAGTTCAATGGAACATAATGTGGAAAAAAGGGAACCGCAGATTTAACACTTTTTGCAAAACAAAGTGGCATTCAGAATCAAGAAAAACATGTTTTCCCCCCTTTCCAGCCTTTGATAGAGAAAGATAGTGAAGCGTAATGAAATAAAAGCCAGAAAGAGGAGATAGACTAGCGGGCAAGTCACGTCCATCTGCAATGCACTTATCAGGTGGGGGATTTTCTGGAAGTGTCAGCCGAATAGGAAGCCTTCAAGGCTCTCGAGGAAAGGGGATGCTGCAGTAGTGACAGGGCTATCTGCCTCTGACAGCCCAAAGACCTAAAACCGGATGGCTGGAAGAGATAAGGCTCGTCGGCAGTGGACACACACACAAGCACATGCACATACGCGCACGCCGGCCTGCATACGCACAAATACACAGTGTTGCCATTCACTTTCATGAACAAATTCCCTATAGCCTGACCACTCGCGCATTAATTCACTCATGCACACACACACACACACACACACACACACACACACACACACACACACACACACACACACACACACACACACACACACACACACACACACACACACACACACACACACACACACACCGGTTCCCTGTCTGCCAGCCAGCGAGGCTTCCCATTAGCTGTGCTGCAGTGTGCTGGGAGAGGAGCGCTGGGGCGAGAGACATCAATTTGCTTCCTCTAATGCGCTCGCTGCCCCCACAAGACATATTGATTATTTCTTCCCCGCAAAGCGACAAATAGCAATTTCGGGGGCATAATGGAGATAGATGGTTGGTTTATAAGATGCCCCCAAAGAAAAGTTGTAAGGGGGTGTAGAGCTGAGTGGGGGAACGGGGAGAGTGGAGGCAGGGGATGGGGATGCTCACCCTCCTCCCACTCATCATTCACCCGTCTGTTTCCTGCTCGTAAACTTTTAACACCACCTTGTTCACTTTCCCCTTAAAAACAAAGAAAAACAGAAGAACAGGATGTTCTTTTTATTTAAAGGATTTCTGGTAAAGATGTTTGAGGAAGGTGAGGGTATACTGGGGGCACAGATGTTGAGGCACACCAACAATGCGCATTCATTACGCGCCTCCTCCTGGTAGCGTCGCCTCCTCTCATAATGGTTGGACTGCAGAGAGCAGCTGGCTGCCGCAGTGTTTGCTCTGCCTCGCCCTCCGTCTGTTTCATCACATCCCCCTTGTTATCATCGGGGGTCTGGTCCATAGGATGCTCTTACGGGGAGATCATGAAAATGAGATTTTCAGAGAACTGTAGGTCGACCCCAAAGGGCTGAAATTCCTCTGAATTTTCAGGTATTTCTGTTCTGATGGATTGTTCCTGACATTCTCATCACTGGGTCAAATAAACACCCACCAGTTGAAAGTCTGTAGCTCAATTTTGGTTCCGCTTTTGGGCTAAGATTGGTTTAAAGCAGCTACGGCTTAATTTTCTAACCACCTGTTCTGTGTGTGCCTCCATTATTTATAGGATGAAATTCTTTATCTGGCTGCTATTTTTACTCATATCTACTGTTTCCTTCTATTTCTTCTCTGTGGCTGCTCACTTTAAAACACCCTTCCACATTTCTGTTGGCTGATAACTGCCAGCTGTGGGAATCACAATCTCCAGGCAGTAATTGAGGTGTTACACGTGTGATGGGGCTTGATAGCTGCAGAAAAACTTTTCTCTGCCAAAAATGATGCTTTCGTAGTTTGATTGTAGGATAGAAGGATGTTTGTTGGCCCATTTTGCTGATCTGATCCATGTGCTCAGCTTGGCTTGTGATTATTTCACATAAAACCACCTGCAACACTCAGAGACACGGCGAGGACGATCCTCTAAGCTGTTTGCCGTGTGAACAGATGGTTTAAGTTAAGACATACACACCCTGAGGGACTCCACAAGTAAACATTTGACTGTTGGAGCTGAAATTAAAATGTCAACCTATTCACTTTGTTTGCATTGGCAAATCCTTATGCTGGCGTGTGTGTGTGTGTGGGGGGGGGGGGGTTAAGAAGCCATTCAGGTCATCACACAAGAATATGAATTTTACAAGAATATTTGTAGCAACACCGACAAGCTGTAGCCTATCGATCGTGTTTTCTTTTAGCTGCGGAAACATCTAAATCATATGGTTATTTTATGGACCCATGGGACATAATCTGTGTTACAGATGTAGAATGAGTCTCTACAGTAGAAAACTGATGGGTTGTGACAAAAGGACTTAAAAGCAAACCTCACTTGAGCTGTAAAAATGTTTTTTTTTTTTTCAAATGTAGAAACGTTGTTTATGGCTATTTGGCCTGCAGCTCTATGATTTTATTCAAATAAATTTAAAATCCCTTTAAGCTTCAGGAAGAAACTAATAATGATACAGCTGCCATGACCCATTCCAAAGTTCTGAGAAAAACACCACTCCGATCATATATCAGAATAACATCTTATATATAAATGCATTTATTAGTTTTTACCTCTTTATTTTTCCCCTGAAATTTGTGGAACTCACTCCATAGTCTAGGGAAGGGATGTCCACACTTTTCAAGACAAGGGTCTTCATCGGCCATGAAGCTGTGAATTGTTTTATGTAAAAAATATTTTTGATTATTTTTTACATGTGTACATCTGAAAATAGGTCTAAATTTGGCACATGAGTAAAAACCTGAAAGTATCAACAACCTGAGGGAAAGACAAAATTCATCATTCTAGACACTAAGAGGGTCACAAATGTCCCCCCGGCTACACTTTGGACATGCCCCCTCTAAGGGTTTGGGCTATTAAGGGTAATTGAACAGTTGGCTAACAATTTCACTACATCAGATTAAAGGAGCAGTGTTGTGGGATTTAGTGACATCTAGTGGTTAAATTACAGAATAGCAATAAAGACTAAATCCCTGCATTCCTGATTATGCTTTTCAAGACATTTTAATGGCAGGACTAGGCGGTTTTAGCTTGCTTTTAGCACCCCCTAGTGTCCATTTAGTAGAACCAAAAGCAAAACTCATCTCCTTTCTGTGCCTTCATTTTTTTAACACATCCATCCAACAGCTGAACTGTTTGTCAAGCCTTCCTTAGTGTCTACAGGAGTGATTCATCACTTAAACACATCAGCTGTGATGATGATCTAAAACAAGCAGGAAATGGGCTGGAAGCAGACTGCAGCACCAGGTATGTCAGCTCCATCTTTTTCCAAGTCCAACAGACTAGACCGTCACTCTGAAGTTGCAAATGGAATACTCTGGCCACAGGGGACAATAGGAGTTGGTTGGCCTTTCAGTAACCCTGTAAAGGCTTGTTTTAGCACATACTGGCCCAAGAAAATTATTTAAAAATCTGGAAAAGTTACATAGTATCTTTTTAATACCAGTTAAGTCTAATTTCTTTAAAAATAATTAAAATGAAAGGTTTTTGTGTTTTTTCAAACCAGTTAAACATCTACCATTACTCTTCTGATGCCATAATTGAACAATTCAATCCCTCATATCAACCGCAAGCTTTTTCTTTTTGCCAAAATGTGCTTAAATATTGGTTTATCTAAAACAAAAACTGTGTATCCATTTTAAAAACCATTCACCTTTCCACAGGTTAAATGTTCTCCAGTCCGTACTTGTGCAGCATTTCTCTTTAAAATGACATTTTCTGTAAAATCAATATAAAAGCAAAAAGTCATCCAATCCCCTCACAATGTTTGAACACTAAGTAAACTTGAGCACACATACCTTCACTCAGGCGCTCAGTGTTTTGGATTTAAGTAACATGATTATTATGAAGCAAGGAAGAATTAATAATTCAACACTGACATTTACTTACAGTTTCTCAGACATTTGCAAACTTTTTGTCGTAGAATGATCTATTTGTTCTCTGTTGTCTGGAGCACGATGCACCACCTTCTGCAGATCCATTGTGTGCATCGATTTTGATCCAAGCCACAGGAATGTATTTTCTTCCTGAATGTGTAAAATATTGCAGGGGAGGTTTTTCCGAGTCTTTGATCTCTGATTTTTCTCAGCGAGCTGTCTTCCTCCTATTGCTCCTGCCTCACTTTATCACAGCTGCCCTTGAATATTTCATGCAGGCTTTTTCTTTTCTTTTCAAACCACTTTCATTGTTTAGTCACCAGAATACCCTGCAACTCATGTACTTGTTTAAAGCTTAATTATGAATTATTCAGCCTTTTAGAGGATGCGGTGTGACAGAACAGGAAAACAGGGAAGTCGTGGCTTCTCTGCTCTAACTGATATAAGCATAAAGTGAGCACTTTGATGTTTTTATTATGCATGCGTTATACGACTGTCATTTTAAAAACACTTTTTGTTTTTAGATAAAACCTAAATTTTAGGTCACTCATTATTTTAAAAGTCATTGTGTTTGCTCCATAAATGAAATTTTGACAATTTAGAGTGTTTTAATTTACAAGTTATTAACCCTTTGATGCATAATGGTCACTACAGTGGACAGGTACTCAAAATTGTTATTTATTTATTTTTGCTATTAAGCACAGCTGTTGAAGACTTTATTGCATTTGAGCCCCTCCATTTGGACTTCAGTAAGCCAAGCCAACATATTTCATGTTCAGAATGCACGCTGTCCACTGAGGTGGACATGTAATAAATTATTTGTAAATTAACAAAACATTACAAAAAATATTTGTTGAAATTTGTTTCATTCACACCTAAAAATGAATGAAAAAATTTGTTTGAAAAATCATGGTTGAAGATTTCATAATTCATGCATCAAAGGGTTAATATTTATTATCTTACCTGTTGTTGGTGGCTGTCTTGGTAGCTGACAGCATTTACACACTACAGGACTAAGTTAACACTTATTAACTGCAGCCAAACCTATGATGTATTAAAAGGGCTCCTGTTTCATAAATTATGCAACATTTTATCAGAGGTGTAACCCATTTTTTCCTGATTAGAATCAGTCACTCTGAGTTTTTCATGTTGGCTGAACATGAAAACAGTTTCCTGCACCTACCTCCTGCGTTAGCTTCTAAAAAATGGTGAATATTTAGGGTTTGAAAAGCCTGACAGATCTACGTCACGCTGTCACCTAACATGCATGGGCTCACCCATCTTGACTCATGATGAAGAAGGCTGTTGTAATTTTAGCATTCAAGGAACAGCAGCAAACATACCGATTAGTTTACGCTAACCGCTAACATTAGCAACATCACCACACAGCAGAAGCTCCGCCAGGCTTGTGTTGTTTGTAGAGATGAAACATAAGCATTGCAAGTCAGTGGTAGAGTAGCGTTGCCGTCATCCAAGCCTGTGTTTTTTTCCTCCTTGGTAACATCTTACAAGGTAATAATTTCTACTAGAGGCCAAAGCAAATGTATTGATTAACCCTTAGAACCTGCACACCACACAGATCCACAAATGAACCACACCTTTAAAAAATCTTTGTAGTTCCATCTGTTTTCATCAAACTGAAATTTTGAACTTCCTGCAGGAATGACTGGATGCATCAGAAGTTCTACATTTAAAATAATCTTAGAATTTCATGTAAATAAAAATAAAATAAATTTAAAAAACAGCATAAAAAACATAAAATTTGCAGAAGCAAGTCACATTTGTCTCGGCTGCACTCGTTTTAGCTGTTAGCTCGTCCGTCTTGTTGGACATAAACACTATTCCTCCATAAAGAGGCTATTCTGTAAGCCATCAGTGGGTGAGATGGTCATTATTTCTAACTTTTACACAGAAACTCACTTCAAATAGGTGAAAATACTCCTCTAAGTTTTTTAATCATTCTCGGTCCATTTCATTGCCTTTTGGTAATAAAAGATCTCTACTTTAATTGTATGCAACAAGCCTTCAACGGGCCATTAACCACAATAAATAATTTCCTTGAAGACTTGGGGAAAACTTTGACCGTTCCAGTCGCTTTTGTTTCCCATCTCCGCTTCTCCACCAGTTTGGTTTCTTAAATGAAGGTAATGCAGTCATTACAAAGTGTAACAGCGGCGAATTATCTGCTCACATATGAACTGACATCCTTAACGAAATGGAATTTTAAACACCGCAGACAATCCTCGGCAGACTAATAACAACGTCTTCCCCAGAGATGTGGCAGACCCAAATTATAGGAAGCAGCCAAGACAGACAGAAGTAACACAGGGCCGCATGCAAAATGAGCTTATTATCCTTGTTACTGTCAGTGCAGCACGGCCAAGCTGTCAGTGATCACAACAGACATGTTATATACGAAGGCGGCATTACAGGCACCTCGCCTGATAAGAGGAATGACCTGCAGCAGTGATGAAAACAGACAGTTTAGATGGAGAGGAAAAGAAGGGATGGATGGAGGAGGCTGGGAGAGGGTGTCGGTGCTGGTGCACGGTGATGATCTAAGGATATTGGGTGAGAGACGAATAGATGGAGGGATGGCGGGCCTGAAGGAGGAAGAGATGGAGCAGAGCGGAGGGGAGGGGAGGATAGAGGGCACTGGCTATTATTCTGCATCGATTTACTCCAGTCAGGGATGGCAGAACGTGTAATGAAGTGTGGGATCTAGGGGTTGCCGCATGCGCTTGTCTGAGCCTTATAGCTTTTTGGTTGTGGGCTGATGTGTCACTTGTGTGTGTTACACACAGATGCTGAAGTCTAATCTGTTAAGGCTCAAAACAAGAGTCGTTTCAGAAGCAGAAACAAACCACCTGCCAACATTCACAGATAATTATTCAATAAAGACACAATTTCACTTTCATTTACCAAGCCACCCTTCTGTGGCTTCCCTCACCAAACAATGAACAGAAATCCCCATTTTCCACCCAGGTTTAAAACAGAAAACGTAATTATTTGGGGCAGAGGACACAGAAGATGTCTGCAACTCGGAGCAGGAATTTCATCATGCATAGCGAAAGGTTGCAGGAGGGAAAATGACATTACTCTGCTACGAAAGACGCAGTTGTACCCCTGTTTGTTCCCATTCTTTCACCCAATTCCCGTGTTCCATTTTTACATCCTTCAACTTTTTGCATCCCTGATTCTCCACCCTCCCGAAGCCCCGCTCTTCCTTGCCTGGTCTAATCCGCTGCTCGACATGCTCTGTCTTTGTTCTGCGACCCTGACAAGTTGTCTCGCTCCCCGTGCTCCAAGGACAGCCCCGGTGTGCTCCGGATAATGGAATGAAACACAGGAGTGATAAACCCCCCAAGGATGCAGGTGGAAAACACAAGAGCATGCCATCCGAGGTGATAACACTCCATTCTTCTGTGTCTCTGTTGGGGGAGTGAGGATTGTGGTTTCACGGGAAAGGCTTTGCCGATTTGCTGCTCCTTTTCCGCGGGACGTTCAGGCGGTGTCACCAGAGGAACATTCCCAAGTCTGTCTCAACATTGCTTTACATTGTTGAATCTTAGAAAGGGTCAACCTCTGAAAGTTTCATGCATCCAAAAATCCCATCCAACAGATGTTTGCTTTGTCCGTATACTCAGGAACGCAATATCCCTCATTTAATCTACGCTGGTGCTTACTAAACTAACAATTAATTCAATTCAGTGAAGCGAGCTAATTAAAACTAATATTTATTCATCCGAGGGCTCTGCTGTCACCAGCTAAATGACATCAGTGAGACATTTAGTGCAGTGATATGCTCCTGCAGCTGCAGGAAAGTAAAAGTACCGGTCTATAGCTAAAATAATATGTCGTCCGTAAAAAAAGAAACAAAGTTCAGCTGCTGCATAAAGTTTGTTGTAATATAAAAATATATAATGACATGAAAACCATGAATGTTCAGCAGAATCCAAAAGAATGATCAACTTCTAATAGGGATGGATGACTGGGAAATAAAATAACATTCATAAGGACAGTCTGATGGAAGAAAGATGCTTTACTGACAGATTAGGGTCCGGTTGGGTTGACTGAATAATGTTTGAGGAACAAGCAGAATATCTTCCAAACCTCTGATGCCTTCTCTCTAATGTTGCAACTGCCAATGTTTGAACAAAAATATAATGATAGCTTACATTTACACCTGCATTCATAACAATATGAACAAGCACATGCTGCCACGTTCTTCCTCCTTCTAATTAAAGTATTATATATGTTAAACTCAAACATTAGAAAGCCTATAATTACAGCTATATATTAAATATTATATACTATATATTAAATGGCTGCCACATACACACATGTGTGTATGTGTATGCACATTCTGCTCTTTACAGAATCATTTGATAAATCCAGCAATTAAAACGTATGTTTTAATGTTTGTTAAAGAAAATGTTAAAAAAAAACGTAAAATCAAGTTGAATGATATGTAGTTTGATTTTCTAAACTGCTGCTGGATCAGAGGAGCATCATTTTTATGACCGTTTTCTCTGGAGGTGTGAATCTTTAGGCTCTTGATGTTTCAGCCTGATTACGATTCTGTAGGTTGTGATGTGATTATAAAAAATCTATCATTGTTTCTCAAAATATGACTGATTTCGGAAAAAAATTAACTGATTCCCCTGTCAAGATTGTGATGCATCAACAGACAGATTAGATATCACACCCAATATTTTTGCTGATGCGGATTATCTGGACATTGGGGTTGATTAACAGTGAGGCCATTTTGTGCCTTTTGAGCCACCGATGTGTTCCAGGTGAGACATCTTCTATTTGATATAAGATTCTGGAGATTTTGAGTCTTCTTGGAGTAAAACTGACACAGAGGATCAATAAAGGTGATTGGTGAAGAAGCGAGTTTTCCACAAAACAATTACCGGAGTTCAAGGCCGCTGGTTAAGTTGAAAAGATGAAAGTTTGCCATTTCTGGCAAACCTTCTCCAGTATCTTCAGCTATTACACTGCAATCCAGCCACTCTTGACCCCAATCTCCCCCAATATCCGCACAGCCATGGAAGGTGTATTCACTCGAACCCACCACATAACATCGACACCATCTGATCTGGCCTTAGCCACACGTAAAAATGGGGAGGGAAAGTGTGGGTGGAAGGCTCAGAAAAAAACCTCCCTTCCTAAAAACAGAAAAGCGGCAATTAAACGCCAATCTAATCATCCCTCTGGTAAACGAGCCCTGCAGTCTCCACCCCCCAAGGCTTTTCTTCCCCTCATCATCGCTGGCTATCGGCTTAATTACGCCCCCACCTTTCCCAGATAAGAGAGTGATAGCCTTATCACCACAGCTCATTTCCAAATCCATGAAGTTAATAAAGTCTACCTCACGCCTGAGTTCTGGGGCCAAACTTTTATTAGCTGTCACAGAGAAGGGCTCGGTGAGGTAGTGCTCTGCCTCCTCTTACAGCCAGAGGAAATCATCGTCTGCAGGAGGTTAAAGACAGCGAGGCGAAGGACTTTTGTGTCTTAGGCAAACGATATGTGATTTTTCACTCTGACGGGGGTTGAGTCTGCATGTTAGTTTTATGATTCCTGTGGTTTCTTTCATCAGTCACACAGTAGTTGGATTATCCATTGACTTTTGCTGTTTCCCCAAATCTCCGCCTAGGGAAAGCTACCTAATTGCCCTTTTTCCTGGGTTATGTACTTAACCGTTGACAAGTCTTTTCATTACGCGAGATTTAAATTAAAATAAATGTGCAACGATACTCCCTGATTGCTAAAACTGACAGTTTTTCAATTCATAGTTGATTGATGCAGCTGTAATCAAAATAATGGATCTTCAGATGCTTTTCAGTCGGTGCTACCTTGACTGGGAGTCCTCCAACTCTCCGTGCTGGCCGCTGTAATCAGTGGGGATGCAGCTGGCTTCACCATGATGTTCCACCTGCATGCTCCCCTGAGTAAAGGGCTCTGCTTCACCGACCAAATCCACTTTCTCGTCGTATACACAGCGGCATGGCTGGTAGGGGTCCCACATCGATTTCAGGGAGAAGGGAATGCTGGGCGGACCCGTCACCGTCGCAGCGATGCTGGCAATGGAACGAGACGGGCTCCCACTAGGTTTGGGTCTGTCATTTATTTCTAAACGACGGCAGATGGTGGGTTTGGCACTGGCGCCGTCGTCTCAGTCTCCCAAGGTGCACTGGCGTGATGGATGTGGCGAATAGGAGCGCTGCAGAGAAGGCTGAGGCACATCTGCGCGGGCCGATAACAGAGGGCAGAGGATGTCTGGGCTTTCTAGCATGCAACTTCCTTTCACCTATTTCTCATTCCCAAACAGACCTCCTGAGGACACAGCATTCTGTGTTTATTTGCTGCTTACTTTGATAACTTGACTTTTTATCCTCCTTATCAGCAGGGCAGCCTCTCATTTTTGTTCAGGTGGACTCTAAAGTTTGACATCCCTACCAGCTAAGAAAAATCCACTATACCTAATCTCACGAGACTCTGAAATTATGGCTGGAAGGGCAATAAATCATTGCAACACTGTTGCTGGACCTGAGTTAATATTCTTAAATGCAGATTCACTCAAAAAAATGACACAAAAATTTTTTTTTTCTTTTATAGGTGAACATCTTTATTATTTTAACGGGTCATTGTCCTTATCTTTTATATGTATTTGTAACAGTTAAGCTATAATAAAGTGCATCTTAGAACAGAATGGCAAGCTTCTAAAAATAAAAGTTGGAAGAAACATTTAAAAACTCCAGATTTGCTGGAATAGTTGCTGAAGTCTTACAAATATATTTCAATAACATTTTTTGGGGGAAATATTTGCTTAAAAACAACTCATTCCCATTCAGACTTGCATGAAAATATATTTTTTCTAATTCTCTGTGCCAAATTAAAGCTGAATATTAGAATTATATAAATGTTGATATAACAAAAAACTCTCCGAAAAAAACTTGTGACATGAACACTTGGGAAACCTCTCAAAATCCACGGAGTTTTTCCTAAAACATAGTTTGTGGCTATAAATGTCTGCTTCTTGCAGCTGTAATGATAAGAGACTCTGAATGTGGGCAAAAGGTTAACTTATGTGTCATACGTCAACTTAAATTTACTTGTGAGTGCAAATGTTATGACCTCGTCAAGTAAACATACTAAAACAATCATTGAGCACAGATTAATGAAGCATTTCATTGTTTATAATTAGCAATAACAAAAGTTCATTCAAAGATTATTTTTAATTATAAAATCTTCTTTTCTTCTGGGAATAAAGGAGTTTATTTTAAGAGTTCCTCTGTGATGGACCTTGGAGGACCAGATGTTATTGTTTGTTTTATTATCTCTGCAGTCCAGCTGGTGTGAGGAAGTAGGCTCTGATTAAAGGGGCTACGTGCAGACTCTCGGACTCCTGTCAGGGGAAAATACAGTAAGGTGTGTCATAGCCAGGGTAAATTGACCTGGCTGTGCATTTGACCTGTGGGATCTCAAAACCAGGCCATTTCGTGACGTTACATCTCCCCCCTTTTACAAGGTCACGGTGGTCCGAAAGAAGCCACCTGGCATTGTAACATCCCAGAGGCCCGAAGGACTCCGTCGCGGAATGGCAGATGCCATGTCCCAGTTGAAGGCAGAAGGAGTGAGGAAGCATTCCCCATGCCGGTGAACAGTCACGGATCATGTCTTTAAGAAGTGATTAGGTCAACAATCTGTAGATCATTTGTATATCCCCGTAACAAGAAGAATTTCAACAGCAATCGATCATTTGTAATTCCATGAAGTGATTATTTCAAAAAGGATAAATGAGCTCTGTGCTCCCACAAAGCGTAGTCCACAGGTAGGAGGAAGAAGAGTAGGGACCGGACAAGGCCCCAGGCGAACCGGAAAGCTCCCGCAACCACGGCAGGAACCACATCACGTCCAGACCCAAGCAAACCGGACCCTCAGGTAGCAGGCGTCCGAATCAGGCGATGGTGTAGAGAGGTCCTCCCAGGAAGCGGAGACCAATGGCGAAGCTCAGGAGAGGAGAAGAGCAGACACAGGGCACTTCAATGTAGACACACATAGACGTCTGATGCAAAATAACAAAGAAAAATAAACCTAGCAATATATGTGCCTGTATGTGCTATGTGAAGCAAATTATGTGAACAGAGTTCAGGTGTAGGAAATGGATGTAGTAAACTACGTGTACCGGAAAAAGTGTTGCAAAAAGAACAAAATGTATACAACCCTAAAATATAGGTAAGGGAAAATCAACTCTACTGAGCAAAAATGTTATCAAAACAGGAGGGCAAAATAATCTGTTGCCCATTACTGGTAAAAATCAAAATAAAATTAATAATAATAGAAATGACGAAAGAAATCAGCTGCAATAAAATAATGCAGAAATGTATATCTGTGAATATCTTTCTAACAGAATTAATAATATAATTACTAGTAATATAAAGAAGAAACACTAAAAATGTTAATCAGTGTTATTATTAATCAAACCTATATGTGAATATACCCCCTAAGGAATTATAGATTAGTTGATCAAAATAAAAAATGGAATTTGGATAAACATAACAGTTTGTGGAATACTCCCTTTTACTGTTAAGACTTAACCATTACAGGACTCCAGGAACCCACAGCATGACCATCCCAAGTCACTCCCAGTCTGCACGTCATGTATAGACAGGAAACACAACCATGCACACACACAAACACAACAAACTTGTGTAACCTGAAACAGGGAACTATGGGACTGACGAGTCTGGACAATAGAGATCATCCCACTTGTGAAGCTAAAAGCCTAGCTGAAGGCATAGGGGGTGCAGGTGGAGGTTCAGGACCGGCCGGCACAGGTGGAAGCACCTGGGCAGCCGGTGCTTCACAAGCAACCGGTACGAGAGCTCGAGATAACCGGCCACCCACGTGGCGGACCGAGTCCCCTAGAGAGGTCAATCGTGCGGATTGGTGACGGAACAGGAAAAATGACAACCCCAAAGACAAACAAAGGTTTAGGCATGCAGTGAATAACATGACAGAATCAGCGGAGGACCAGGAGTAAGACACTGGTTGAAACCTGAGACCAGGATCTGCAAATTTCATCATTTCTGCTATTCTTTAAAAGCCCTACCAAAGATTAAAGCCAGCAATTATGGTAGAACTGTTGTATTGGATTGCATTAGATTTCAAAGGTGATGCAACAAAGTGGCGCCGGGTGTGACAAAAAACCTTCAACTCGACACTTATTGTTCAGCAGCAACAGATGTTTGAGAAAACAGATGTTTAAAATCACCAGAATGTGACACTTTTTCAAACAGATTGTGACTTACATGTTATAAAGATGCATCGATGACAATAAAAAGGATTTAGAGCACACACTTTCTTCCCCTCCCCCCCGCACACACACACAGGTTCCAACAACACATCAAACGGAGCAATCACAGCCTCACAACGCCCTTGCAAAGGTCATGTCAGCTTCATCATCCTAATCACTGAAAGACACTGCATCCTGTGATTTAGGCGGCAGTAAAAGGCATCATAACCCACCCAGCCGCATCCCTGTGACTGTATCCACGGCAACAGAGGCCTGGCGCTGGCCCCCGCGATGGACGATGCATCTTTGGGATTCTCGGTGCATCGCTGCAGGGTGACAAGTCAGGCGTAAAGAGTCGATTTAGCTGTGGCACCGGGGAGGCTCGCACATTAGCAGGAAGGAAATAGGAGCCAGCAAATACTTAGTGGGTGATTGGCTCCGCAATAACAGAACACCCCCTTTGGCAGCTCGTCAAGCCGTGCTATACGGATGCCATTACAAACAGGGGGCCATTAGCAGGCACCAAGGCTTTGTGAAGCATGTCGCTGCATCGCGTGTCTTTAAATCGCTCCCAGGAGTTTTTATAAACCTACAAGATAGATAGATAGATAGATAGATAGATGCTATTTTGTTATTTTACTACTAGTAGTACTTTATGACAACTGCTACTGCTTTATGGTGTTTTACTGCTACTTTACAGTGTTTCCCTACAAAATGATGGCATCTTACTATTACTTTATGGCATTTACTACTTTACCGCTTTTTACTACAACTTAATGGCATTTTACTATTTATGGCATCGTATTACTACTTTAAGATGTTTTACTACTACGTTATAGCATCTTACTACTAGTTTAAGGCATTTTACAATTACTTTATGGCATCTACTACTTTGTGGTGTTTTACTTTTACTTTATGGCAGCATTTCCCAACCCTGGTCCTCAAGGCACACTGTCCTGCATGTTTTCCATGTTGCCCTTTTAAACGCTTGTGTTTCCCTGCTGCCACACTCCTGTCTTAAATGAATGAGTGATTAACAGGCATCTGCAGCCCTTGATGTCCTCCTGAGGAGGCAATGTAAATCACATGTGCTGAAACAGAGACATGAAAAACATGCAGGACAGTGGTCCCTAAGGACCAGGGTTGGGAAACACTGCTTTATGTTATCTTACTAATACTTTATGGCATTTTACTATTACCTTGTGGCAACCTACTACTACTTTATGACATCTCACTAAAACTTTAAGGTGTTTTACTATTATCTTGTGGCATCTTACTACTACTTTATGGCATCTAGTACTTTACAACATTTTACTACAACTTTATTGTGTTTTACTACTACTTTATAGTTTCTTACTACTATTTTATGGTGTATTACTGCTACTTTTTGGTGTTATAGTATGGGCTGCATGGTGGCGCAGTGGTTAGCACTGTTGCCTCGCAGCACGAAGGTCGCATGTTCGAAATTCGGCTGCGGCCTTTCTGCGTGGAGTTGCGTGTTCTCCCCAAGCATTCGTGGGTTTCCTCCGCGTACTCCGGTTTCCCCCACAGATCACAACATGCCCTATAGGTTATAAATTGTAAGTCGCTTTGGATAAAAGCATCTGCTAAATAAATAAACATAAACATAATTTTCAGTGTAATGTTCAGAATTTTAAAAGATTATCACATGATCTGCAGTAAGTGCACTTACAAACAGTAATATGCTTATAAATTATTAAAATAATGTTAATAATGCTAGTAATTCATTAATAATTAATGATGCAAAGCATTAAATAAGCAGTGAGCTTACTTCAGCACATGCTGATGGTCTTATAATGGTGTTTTAAACACCTTTAACTGCTTTTTGATGTTTTAACAAACAAATTAAAAAAATTCTAGTTTGTTTATTTTGTTGTTTTTCACCATTTATCCGAGTCTGGGGCGTGCAGCTCTATAGCAGTAAAGCCCAAACCATTATCTCCCTAGCAACCTTCATCAGCTTCACTGGATGTCTAAACTTCTGAAATATAAATCCTTTTTAAAGATATTTGTTTGTTTGTTTGTTTTTGTCAGTAACTAAAGTAATTAGCAGCTGCACTCACAGATGTTGGATGAAATAGCCAATTAGCAGATTTCCAGAGCAAAAGTGTGCACACTGAATATATTTTTGCTCCAAACAAAAGCTGTTGGTAAATTCCAAGGGGCTGATGGAACAATATGCAGGGAAGAGGAGTATAACATGTTTTTTCTGCTTCTTGACTCTGATTGGTTTGTGCTTGACTGCATTACCAGAATGACAGAGCAGAAATGGGTTTTCAGCATCAATTTGCATCTGCGTTCACACTTTATCTCACAGGCTAAATGCGTATTTTGCTCAAACAAATCCCCTCTTGAGATTTTACTCTTAAAAAAATAATAAATAAAATAAAGGCACCAATCACTGGCCTCAGTTTTGAAAGTTTATCGAAACTTTGCTCCAGAGAGAAGATATCATTGCATAAAATGCAACAGAAAACATGATTTAGACTTTTGTAGTTCTGTTTTTTTTTATATCACAGCATCTCCTTCTATGAACCCATCTGTTTTTTTTTCCACTCCAGTAATGAACTTTGCTGCTAAAGTTCTTGCTAAACTTTCCAAGGAATGCTGAAAACGCATAGCCTGGCAAGCCAGACTATACTAGGCTAGAAAACGCACACAGTCACTGAGAAACACTTGAATACACCACCAAGTTGTGTGTCATGCAAAAGGGCAAATGTGCACGCTTCACTCTTCTCCTCCACCACCCAAGAGATGCTGCACACATATCCCGGGAGGGTTTTTTGTTGTTTGTTTAGTTTTATTTATTTATTTTCCACATTGCACTGCCCCACGGGCACCCTCACCGACTGGCATCTCATTAAGGGAGCAGAAAGCTCATGTGCTCACTTCCAGACAGGCCACGCCACAGGCTGCATGCTAATTGCGGAGGCGTAGCCAGCTCAAGGCGACCTTGTGTGGTAGAAGGGGAGGGGGTCTTGGAGAAGTGGTTTTGTGTAGTGTCTGTGCAGCTGGGGGGGGGGGGGGGGCTGTCCTTTCATCCTGACCTTGTGCAGTTGCATGCTGGACCGTTCTCTGGATCACGCTGTGCAGTAACAGTCTCATTTTAAACATCTGAGGTAACGTCTTCTCTGCTCATCAAATGGACAGTGTAATGAGGGAAGAAATCTTAGCTGGTGACATTTCTCAGATGTTAATTTGCTGCTTATTATAAAGTTGCAACACAATCAAAACTCTCCATTGGACTTATGCTTGACAACTCATTAGTTTGAGGGCTTTGAGTGAGAGGAACACTTGAAACGGGTGATAAATTAGCACATTTCTGCATTAATATGTATACTGCCACCTTTTGTAACATTAATTCACAACATGCCTCCGCTTTATTACAGTTCCTGCGTTTAGGTCATCTTCACAAAGGGCATGTAATTTCCACTGAACCCGAGAAGCAGCTTTATAATCCCTGAATATGAAGGCATGTGATCCACACCACTTTTTTTTTTTATTATTCTCACACCATCTAGTAGAAGTGGACTTCGCATGATTAGAGCTTTTCAAAAGCTGAACCCTGTCTGGCTCTGTATGTGATTTCATCGCCACCTCTCCGTGGCCAATAACGCAGCCTTTTGTCACCACAATCAATCTCAGTGCTCACACCTGGCAGGTTTTCTCAGGTGGCTAAACTGTAAAGTCCTGAGATTTATTTCCAATCAATGACTCCAAACATGAACAGATGGATAAAATCTTGAGATAAAAGTAAGTAAATAAATAAACAAGATAGGAGATGTGGATGTATGTGCAATGACGTGTTTAATAAAATAAAAATGTAGCCAAGGCTCAGACCTGGACACGGTTTAAAGCAGTCATCTCTAACTCCCTTCCCTGAGGGCCGGTACCCCGCATGTTTTAGTTGTTTCCCTAATCCAACATTTTTGAATCGCCTGCTCAGCAGCTCATCGAGCACTGTAGAATCCTGTTAATTACCTGCTGATTAAAATCAGGTGTGCTGAAGCAGGAAACGCAGAAAAACATGCTGGATACTGGCCATCAGGGAAGGGTGTTGGGGATCACTAGTTTTGGTTTACTTTCAGCACCCCCTAGTGTCCGTTTTAATTCACGGTGGTACAAATTAAACTGTTGTATTGTAAAAAGATGGTAGAAGATTCATTTAAATGAGCTCAGGATGTGCGGAAGAGGAAGCAGATAAAGGAGAAACAGCACCTCCGTCACCCATGGTGTCCCTCAAGGTTCTGTGCTGGGGCCTCTTCTGTTCCTCTTCTAACTGCTTCCTCTTCAGCACATCCTGAGCTCTTTTAAAGGAATCTAACCACCATCTTTATGCAGATGACATCCAACTGTACATCTCCTTTAAGCCCAATGATTTGTCTAAGTTGCAGCTGTTACACTCCTGCTTAGACTCTGTTAAAACCTGATTGCCTGGGACCTTTCTACAGTTGAATGAAGACAAGACCAAGATCCTCCGATTTCCTTCTTTCCTATTCATTTTCTCCCTCTATTTCCTTACATTTTTAGTTGAGTTTTTTTATTTATTTTTGTCATTTAAAACATTTTTTTTTATCTTTTTTATATTTTAAATGATTTGTTTTTATAAAGCGCCTCAGGATTTTTATGCTGAGAGATGCTATTTAAAAGATATATTTCTTTCTTTTTTCTTAAATCAGCTGTGTTCACGATCTAAATTGAGCAGGAATCATGGTGAAAGCGCACTCCGCACACTAACATGTCAGCTAGCCACTTTTCTATTGACTAACAAAGTTCCTGATAAGTAGTATGGCAAAGGTTCTGGGAGGAGGAGTTGTGTGATTACAGGGAAAGGCTGTAGGGTGCCGGCAAACCCAAACACAGATTCAGAACAGTGGGTGATATCAAACAGGCAAGTTACCCTACAAGCCATGAGCGGCTAGCTGACAAAACTGGGGCTGACAGCAACCAGCTGGCTGACAGTGCTGTTTAGTGGCAGCTAGGGTCCACACGGCACACTGAGAATTTGATGATGTTTGAGGATACCAGGACCTCAAATAGACATCCAAAAGCATCAGTGACTGAGCATTTGCCTGGTAAGAAGAGAGCTTAGTTTCCCTTTAGTGATCTCTGAAAGGCCAGTTAGCGAATCTTGTTGGACAAATCTCTTCCCAATCACCAGCCATGAATTCTTCTTAACATTTTTTCAGCACTCCAAGTAGAAATCACAAAATATATGACTGAAGTACTTGCAGGGTTAGGGCAAGGGCTGCTCTGATCTAAAATAATGTTGCAAAGCGTGAAATCTTCAGTTAGAATTTGTTGCTTCCTCACTCAAAAAACAAAACAGAATCCAAATATCTTGTCGTCGTCATCTTCCTCCACTTATCCGGGTCCGGGTCGTGGGGGCAGCATCCCAACTAGGGAGCTCCAGACCGTCCTCTCCCCGACCTTCTCCACCGGCTCCTCCGGCAGGACCCCAAGGTGTTCCCGGACCAGATTGGAGATGTAACCTCTCCATCATGTCCTGGGTCGACCCGGGGGCCTCCTGCCGGCAGGACATGCCCGAAACACCTCTCCAGGGAGGCGTCCAGGAGGAATCCTGACCAGATGCCCAAACCACCTCAACTGGCTCCTTTCGATCCAGAGGAGCAGCGGTTCTACTCCGAGTCCCTCCCGAATGTCCGAGCTCCTCACCCTATCTCTAAGGCTGAGCCCGGCCACCCTACAGAGGAAACTCATTTCGGCCGCTTGTATCCGCGATCTCGTTCTTTCGGTCATTACCCAAAGCTCATGACCATAGGGGAGGATTGGGACGTAGATCGACCGGTAAATCGAGAGCCTGGCTTTCTGGCTCAGCTCTCTCTTCACCACGACAGATCAGCTCAGTGTCCGCATCACTGCAGACGCTGAACCAATCCGCCTGTCGATCCTCCGATCCCTCCTACCCTCACTCGTGAACAAGACCCCGAGATACTTAAACTCCTCCACTTGAGGTAGGACCTCTCTCTCTACCCGGAGTTGGCAAATATCCACATATCTCATTAAAATAAATTTTATATTTTGGCTAAATTGAAATTCTACTCTGCAAATGCAGGTCATGTCAAGTGAGCTGTGCGTGTGTGCGTGCGTGCGTGCGTGTGTGTGTGTGTGTGTGTGTGTGTGTGTGTTAGAGATAAATAAAGACACAAAGAGACAGAGACCAGGCCATTTTAGAGTCGTTATTAGTCCTTTCATGTCACTCATTGATGAAGAGGTGCTGCCACGAGCCAAAGCAGCCAACTCCTTTAGTACTCATTAAAATGTCATCATAATAAAAAAAAAAAATCAGGCCTTTCACTGATGAGTGTTTCATTGCCTTCATGAAAATGTTCTCCGTTTGGAGTCGACGGGAGAGAGAAAACCGTCAGTGAGCAGCAGAGATAAAAGGAGCACAACAGAGCAGACAAGGCGCTTTGTTGTGGGCTTGAGAGGGCAGCTTTGATTCTTGGACCATTAAAAATCTGTTTATTTGGTAATCCTTCTGAAACGTGCAGAGATACAGAAAACTGACCGAAATTAGAGTTTTCTTCTGAAAATCAGTTGTTTTGACCCTTTCAAAAGAAGGTTTAACAAATCTGTTTTGCTCTCGTTTCAGACAAATTATTCTAATCACACTTTGCAGACAGGCTCATCATCGAGGCCTAGGGGTTTTAGATGAATCTGCTCAGCTAAAGCAGTCGGAGTAATTTTTTAACTGCCGACAAGCAGAAGCTGCTGCTAGAATACAAAGCTGTACGTTGTGGTGAAGAGAAGAAATAAAGCTTCACTTTGCTTTGACAAACTCACCTGCAAACGTAGTTTAATATTTTAGAATATCACCTTGAGCCAAATATCCAGAGATGACCAAGAAAATTACATGGATTTTACTAATTTGTGTTTCCATCTGCATATTGGGCTCAGAGGGTACTTTTAATTGTGAGTGACCTTTCAAAATAAGACAATCAGTTGACGGTAACCATGAAATCTGCATGCTAGAGGCCACCTACGTCTTGATCATCTCACTCTGACATTTCCTGCTCCTTCTACAAAAAAATCCTCCTTCAGATGGAAACAGATTTTTTTTTTACCGTATGTGAAAATAAGCAAAGGCCCTTTTTTTGTGGTTCTTCATCATACACAGAACAAATATGCTTGTTTTTACCTTTGCTGGTATGTTTTGACGTCTACTGCCACCTTCGTCAGAGCATCCACCAATGTTGGTGGCGTCACTTCCGTTTATCTGCGAGCCATAGAGGACGATATCGTTCTCTACAGTCCGCGCCTTCTCCGTTGATCACCAAGTCCCATGAGTGATCCATCGTGTATACTTCCCGTCCCTGTGCATGGTCCTGGGTCCACGTCTCCCTATCTTAATCAGTGGATGTCATTTCTGCAGCAAAAGCCGAAACAAGCTATACTTGCGCTGTGTATAATGAAGAACCACAAAAAATGAAAATGGATAGAAAACACAAAACAAATGTAACAAATAAGCTAAGTCCCTTCAGAATAAAAGCTTGCATAAATAATGAACAATAGAAGATGATCAAATTAGTTATTTTCCTGTTAATTTAAAAAAATCCATCTGTTGCAGATCTTTTTAGCATTTTCTTCATTTAGTCTGCATGCTCCATTCCTTTTGGGATTTCTACTGATTCTCATGGACCCTGCAAAGCACTGCAACATGAATCAACAGGGGAAAAAAAATCATATCTGACTTTGTTAACAGCACCTTTCAACCTCACCGGTCACTCAGACGATGCAGGGAGTCCAGAGTTAATCTTCTACTCACTTACAAAATGCTTTCACAAGCACTTTTAACAGTGGGGATGTGGGAAATTGGGGGAAAAAAGCAATGTTCTGATACCCCTGCAGTGGAAAACCAGCACCAGCAGAAGCTGAGGACTATTAGATGGAGTATAAAGGTCACTAACGAGAAAATTTCAAACATGCATACTTTAACATTAGACTAATGAAAGTCCTGCTCCCTTAATGGCACTGAGACGTAAAGCTCAGCGAAGCTTGCCTGTTACAGGAGCGGGTTCTCAGATGAAAGTCGCTTTGACCCAAACTTCAAAGGCACAATCAAAGATTCGGTTTAAACGGACAAAAATCCCTCAGTGATTCGTCTCCATTAGCTTATTTTCCTCTGCTCCTTTTGTTTTGACAGATTTCCAGTTTTATTCTGTTTCTGAGATTTCCATTTTTGCTGTTTGTCCCAGAGATGATAAAAAAAAGCGCCACGCAACAACAGTCAGCATTCACACTGTATCCTGCAAGGGGAAAACAGGCAGCGCTGTTGCAGATCACAGTTCAAAATTAATGCCGCCATATGTTGTTTCCAAAGCGCTAGAGTTAATTAAACAATTTGCTTTCATCTTGATGAAGAAGTTGAAGATTTTGCACCATTTGTTTTGTTGCAGCACGCAATCTGTCTGTTCGCGATAATCAAATTTCCATTCAGTGTGGAGCCGGAGTAACAACATTAGCCGAGTGAAAACGCTGTTCCTTTGAGCTGTGTGTTTTCTTTATTGGATATTTTAATTGTAAATAGAAACAGGAGCGTGCCATGATTTATTAATGTGGGAAACCATGAATTATGAAAGCAAATTAAACTAAATTCATGCACAGAGAGAGAGAGAGAGAGAGAGAAAGATGGCACACACACGGCGCACACAAACATTCAGTTCATAGTACATTAGTGTCCCTGAAGACTTTGCATATAACTACTTGATTGGCCTCAAGGGATGTAATATCTGTGTTTTAATTTCAGATAGCAAGTAAGCATATCCAGTTACAAGCCATTACAAGGGTTTAACGTCAGGAAATGTGTCAGGGATAAGCTCGCATTTTATATCCTCACATCTTGGGATTTAGCATTCATAATACATACAAAAAGAAATAACAGCTGTTTAGGTTATAGCCAGAGTTTGTGTGCAGAATTTGCTCACACATTCAGAAATATATATTGGGAAATAATTTAATCTCCATCCGAGTGCTGATTCTGAATAATATGACAAACATTTCAGAAGCAAATAAAAGGAAATTCGTTCACTCCTGTATTGCATTTGCTTTTTGTCCCCTCAGGATGCACGCTCTGGGTAAAAATGATAATTTCCTTCTCGTGGCTCTGACTTTGTGTTTAAACTCTCGCCAGTCAGAGCTTCAGTTTTTGGTTTTTGAACAGACAGATGATGCCAAAAAGGTCATTAGCCAACTCGACGCAACTGAATTCTGGACATAGATCAGAAGCTAGTTGAGATGTGCCGATCCAAAGAAAATGAATGAAAGTTCATAATTACTGGAGCCTCTAAAAATAACTCAGATTTGGAAATGATGATTGATTTTGTTTTTACCTTGTGAAGAGTGATTTTAAAGGTGTGGATTACTTGTTTGTTCATTACATTTGCAGTGTTCTGTAGTGTAAATCAATGCCTTGCGAGTCCTTTAAAAAATTAAAAAGCTACGATGCTCCTGTTCTGAGACGCAGACGTTTGATGGTGCAGAGGTGAGCTGAAAACAGCAGGACTGCTGATTGTTATCAATGATATGCAAACACCTCGCTTCTGATTGGCTAAAGCCTACTGCACATGGAAGCGCACTGTAGCGAGTAACCTTTCCACTGCCGTTACGTGCCGTCGATGCTTCCAGTGTGCAGTAGGGGTAACAGAACGTGTTCAGCCATGTTGCAAAGTCACTATCGCCAAGACACTCTGCTCTTTCTCTCTTCACTGCATAAAAATTTTAAAAGCCTTCTTGTCTGCAGGTGCGAGCCGAGATGGGTGAGGCCATGAATGCAAATTCACAGTGTGACATAAGTATGTGAGGATTTTCAAATCCTAGCATTTCACCGTCTATCAGAAGCTAACGCAGAAGATAGGTGTAGACCTGCATGAAAAACTCAATAGTGACTGGTTATAATCTGAAATGTTCATTAAAAAATGGATTTTCAGTCAACTACGCCTTTAAAGAGGCACATTATCGTCGTCGTCGTCGTCTTCCTCCGCTTATCCGGGTCCGGGTCGCGGGGGCAGCATCCCAATTAGGGAGCTCCAGGCCGTCCTCTCCCCGGCCTTGTCCACCAGCTCCTCCGGCAGGACCCCAAGGCGTTCCCGGACCAGATTGGAGATGTAACCTCTCCAACGTGTCCTGGGTCGACCCGGGGGCCTTCTGCCGGCAGGACATGCCCGAAACACTTCCCCGGGGAGGCGTCCAGGAGGCATCCTGACCAGATGCCCAAACCACCTCAACTGGCTCCTTTCGATCCGGAGGAGCAGCGGTTCTACTCCGAGTCCCTCCCGAATGTCCGAGCTCCTCACCCTATCTCTAAGGCTGAGCCCGGCCACCCTACGGAGGAAACTCATTTCGGCCGCTTGTATCCGCGATCTCGTTCTTTCGGTCATTACCCAAAGCTCATGACCATAGGTGAGGATTGGGACGTAGATCGACCGGTAAATCGAGAGCCTGGCTTTCTGGCTCAGCTCCCTCTTCCCCACGACAGATCGGCTCAGCGTACGCATCACTGCAGACGCCGAACCAATCCGCCTGTCGATCTCCCGATCCCTCCTACCCTCACTCGTGAACAAGACCCCGAGATACTTAAACTCCTCCACTTGAGGTAGGACCTCTCCCCCGACCCGGAGGTGGCAAGCCACCCTTTTCCGGTCGAGAACCATGGTCTCAGATTTGGAGGTGCTGATCCTCATCCCAGCCGCTTCACATTCGGCCGCGAACCTACCCAGCAAGAGCTGAAGGTCAGAGCTGGATGAAGCTAGGAGGACCACATCATCCGCAAAAAGCAGAGACGAGATTCTCCTGCCACCAAACTCGACACACTCCACACCACGGCTGCGTCTAGAAATTCTGTCCATAAAAGTGATTAACAGAACCGGTGACAAAGGGCAGCCCTGGCGGAGTCCAACCCTCACTGGGAACAGGTCCGACTTACTACCGGCTATGCGGACCAAACTCACGCTCCTCTGGTAAAGGGACTGAATGGCCCTTAACAGAAAGCCACCCACCCCATACTCCTGGAGCGTCCCCCACAGGGTGCCCCTGGGGACACGGTCATAAGCCTTCTCCAAATCCACAAAGCACATGTGGATTGGTTGGGCAAACTCCCATGCCCCCTCCATCACCCTTGCAAGGGTATAGAGCTGGTCCACAGTTCCACGGCCAGGACGAAAACCACATTGCTCCTCCTCTATCTGAGATTCAACTATCGATCGGACCCTCCTCTCCAGTACCTTGGCGTAGACCTTTCCCGGGAGGCTGAGGAGTGTGATCCCCCTATAGTTGGAACACACCCTCAGGTCACCCTTCTTAAAGATGGGGACCACCACCCCGGTCTGCCACTCCCTAGGAACTGCCCCCGATGACCACGCAATGTTGTAGAGACGTGTCAACCATGACAGCCCTACAACATCCATAGCCTTGAGATACCCAGGACGAACCTCATCCGCCCCCGGGGCTCCGCCGCTGTGTAGTTGTTTGACTACCTCAGCAACTTCTGCCCCCGAGATCGGACAGTCCATCCCCAGGCCTCCCAGCTCTGGTTCCTCCTCGGAATGCGCATTGGTGGGATTGAGGAGCTCCTCAAAGTATTCCTTCCACCGTCCGACTATAGCCTCAGTTGACGTCAGCAGCTCCCCATCCCCACTGTAAACAGTGTGAGCGAGTTGCTGCCTTCCTCTCCTGAGGCGCCGAACAGTTTGCCAGAACCTCTTTGGAGCCGATCGATAGTCTTTCTCCATGGCCTCACCAAACTCCTCCCACGCCCGAGATTTTGCCTCGGCAACTGCCACTGCTGCACCCCGCTTGGCTATCCGGTACCTGTCTGCTGCCTCCGGAGACCCACAGACCAGCCACGCCCTGTAGGCCTCCTTCTTCAGCCTGACAGCTCCCCGAACCTCTGGTGTCCACCAGCGGGTACGGGGGTTGCCACCACGACTGGCACCGGCCACCTTACGACCACAGCTTGCAACAGCCGCCTCGACAATCGCAGAGTGGAACAAGGCCCACTCGGACTCAATGTCCCCCACTGCTCTCGGGACGTGGTCAAAGCTCTGCCGGAGGTGGGAGTTGAAGACCGTCTTGACAGGTTCTTCTGCCAGGCGTTCCCAGCAGACCCTCACTATGCGTTTGGGTCTGCCAGGTCTACGCGGCATGTTCCCTTGCCATCTGATCCAACTCACCACCAGGAGAGGCACATTATGCACAAAGAAATTACAAATTAAAATTTCCCAGTTGGTTTTGTCCCAAAAAGGGAAATAAGCATAGAGCCACTTCTCACATGCAAAGCAGAGCTGCTGCAGGAGGAGCAGCGGCTCTATTCTGAACCCCTCCTGGATATCGGAGCTTCTCAGCTTATAGCAGCCTGAGCAGGGGATGGGGGGGCATGGCCACCAACAGCTTATTATCTCTAATTGAGTCCTGGAACTGCTCATTCTGGAAGGTACTAAAACTGCTGAAATTGTTTTATGTGAGAGGGATTTGGTGAGAAGAACTTAATCAACATGCTTTGGATACACCAGGGGTCACCAACTCCGGTCCATGAGGGCTACCATCCTGCACAAGTTAGCTGTTTCTTTGCTCCTACACACCTGATTGAAATGAATGAGTAATTAACAGGCCAGTGCAGAGTTGAGGAGATGATTAAATTTCTCCATTCAGGCGTGGTAGAGCAGGAAACAGAAAACTAGCAGGATGGTGGCCTTTGAGGACTGGAGTTGGTGACACCTGGTATTGACCATAGAAAAGACATAACATCCATCCATCTTCTTTATTCGCTTATCCACGTGGGGCTGGTGCCTATCTCCAGCAGTCTCCGGGCAAACATGCAGGGTTCACCCTGGACAGGTTGGCAGTCCATTGCATGGCAACACAGAGACACACAGGACGAACAGCCATGCACACACACACACACACACACCCCCCTAAGGACAATTTTTGAGGGTCCATCATTCTGACGGTCATGATTCTGGACGGTGGGAGGAGGAAACTGGAGCACCCGGAGAACATGCAAACTCCTTATAGAGAGACCCCTGGCTGGCTGGGATGCAGGACCTTCTTGCTTCAAGGCAACAGTGCTAACCACTGCACTACTGTGCAGCCCAAGACATGACATGTCTCATTTAAATTTTAATTATGCATTTACCATTAACTAGTTTAGAATTGGTGAACTTTAGTGATTTAGAGTTTGCAACAAAGCCACGATGAATTTTAGATTACCCTAAAGAAAAATATTTTCACTTTCAGAAAGTTTTCAGCTTTTTTTAATGAGCATTTTCAAAACACCAATGGTGGATACTCACTTCATGCCATCCTTCAAATGTCTTTCCTGAGTTTTGATGGGATTTAGGTCTAAACTCATTACAACAGCATGCCCGTCTTTCCCCTTCCATCTTCAACTGGTTTTCTGGCACCGACTGACTCATTTTCCTCAGAAAAGCCTCGGTAACCCTGTGATTTCAGATTTACTTGATACATTTGGTGCTTCCAACCCCAGAGGCAGTAAAGCTGATGAAGGCTTCAGAAACTTTTATCATAAGGAGGTTTTTTTCCTCCTTTTCTTTCCGTGTGGACTTTATTTCTTCCCTCACAAACAAAATGATGCAGTGCCTCTCTGAACTCTTTCTGTACTGGGCAAAAGTCCTGAGACATCACTCAATTTATTTATGGTCTTTTTTTTTTGACATATTTTCTAAAAAAAAAAAAAAAAGAAAGAAAAAAAACTTTGATAATCTTTCAACTGGTCTTGATCAATGGATCTTCTGGCTTTCTAGGAGTTTTTCCTTACATTTCTTCCATTTTCAGTCTGGTCCTTGATCCTGACTGTGACAGCAGGTTGTGTGGTTTACAATGAGGGAAAGAAGGAATGTAAAAAACTGCATTTGAAAAATCATGTGTTTAAGAAACTGGAAAACCTTTTTAAAAACCCAACACAGAAACCGCAAGATGATCTTTGATTGATCCATCTTCTGCAGCTGCCTATTATGACACAATCCAATTGCCATAATGGGTTTTTCCTACATTTAACTAAAGAAATCAGAACAAATTGTGGGTTTTTTGAAAGGTGGCAAAATGCCTAAAGATCCCAATTTAAAGATTTTAATGACATCTCTTATTTGTTGACCAAATACTCACTCATCCCTTAGCTGTGGAGCTCCTTTTGCCTGAGTGATGAATGCCTGAGTTAACTAGCTTAATAAACATAAAAGCATTCTTCTGAAATATGTGGACTGAAAATAAAAGAAAAAGCAACCAGACACCAAAGACCTTCAGAAAGCTGGAAGAAAGAAATGAAAACTTGAAAAGGTTATGAGAAAGTCTGATTTTTAAGAAGCAAATTAAAAGAGGAATCCCTCAGTAATTTAGCACAGAACTGGACTTTGTTGCCTTAGACTCTGTTTTGCCATTTTTTCTCTCCTTTTTACTCAATTTAGCTCATCCGTGCAATAAAGTTTCCCTTTATTTTTGACTTTTCTTTATTTCAACTCCCCTCCAGTAACTCATAATTGGATTCAGTGCATGTTAGACCTGTTTCCAGACGGTGACACTTGGTTTAAATGTTACACAATTGGCGAGTCTGTTATAAAAAAGCAGAAACGTAAAAATTAAGCCAGTTACCTGCTGCAGCTGAAGCCCATTTCGAGGGTGTGATACAGCCTGATAAATAGAGCGATCGGGAGGGAGGAGTGATGCTCATTTGTGACATTCTCATTCTCATTCTCATTTCATATTCTCGCCAGTTGGGCATGCCGGAGTTTTGAGGTGTAATATAGCCCTGCCAAATCAGCAGTAGCCCCATTACTCATCCCCCTCTGTGCTGTCTCCTGGCTGGTGCTCCGGCGCTAATGCAGATTACAGGGATATATGAGGGCTATTTTGTTCGCTGCAGGGTGGAAACGATCACAGGCAACCCCATCCCTCTCTGATGCACGACTCTACATCTGTTCCCCCCAACAGAGCCTATCGGGATATCCATCAGAGCCGAGCTCTTATCAGATCGGAGCCCGGTACATCTATTGCACATCAATTATAGATGCCGGGTGTAAAGAATTGGGTCACTCTATCAACACTTGCTCTCGATCCGCAGAGACGTTGTTTAGATAAGTGATTAGTGGCTTGACTTTAGATACGGTTGCTGCATTTTTCTGGGAGTTAAATGATCCATTTATGATACAGCTGAGGCGTGAGGGCTGCTGAGAAGGACAATTATGTTATTTTTTCTAATGATGGATAATGGGGAGGTTTAACGTTCTTATTTATTTATTTTTTTGCAAAGACAGGAAAGGTGAAGTTTTAAAGTATCTCCAAAGGGCCTTTTTTGTGACATTTTTACATAGTGTCAGGTGTGCATGATGTGCAGGATGCTTGATGCTCTCCTCTTGAAAATCTGAAGTGATAAATGAGACAAACTACATTCTCTCCAAAATCACTTGCAACTTAAATTCATTTCCAACTCGCTCCCTGACAGAGAACACAGACATATTATTCAAATTTCTGTCTGTTCTGCGATCAGGACACAACCAAAAAAACCTGCACATTTAATCTTCATGCAAGTCTCCGCTCATCTGTTGGGTAAATAGACCATTCATCATATTACTGGGCTTTTACAGGCTGGCTGTTTGAGTGATCTGTCTCTCAAACAGCCCCTCTCCCTGCAGCCCAATCAATCATTTTTCAATGAAGATGTCACAGCTCATTGTACACAGTGTTATCCCAAAAGATTCCCAGAAGGTTTTGGATGACGGTTAAACATTTTGTCCACCTTTATGCTCACTAGAAGGGTCAATTTTTCCTTAAATATAATTAAAATTTGAGAAAAATGGGTTATATTATTGTGTTTTCAAACATTCTCACCCTCTTGGAGGTGGTAGCAGGTGCAGAAATCTCTTAAGTGTGCTTGCCATTAACTTTTCATTAGGAGCCTTAAACTGCACAAGTCATCAACAAGTAGTCGCTGCTCGTCGTAATTGGTTTGTGGTTAATGTCTGTTTTGTGTCAGCGAGCTGGTAAAATCGCAGCGTGAGCTCTTTAACTCTCCAGATTTTCTCAGGAAGAAGCACTTTTTAAAGACCGACAGCTTAAACCGTGTGCAATTTCTTCCAGGCTGAGCGTTGTTCTTCAAGCTCCTCATAATGATCCTTAATTCAATAACCAAGCCTTAGGATTGCCCGATAACATAACCAGCCGCAGTGCAGTAATAAAGATTTCACTCAAGCTGCATTCTTTCGTTTACACACCTCTAATCTCTGTTCTCCTGTGTTCCTTTGCTTTTGTTGTCGTTGCAGGATCCTGGAGGGTTTGGTGCAACAGCTGGACCTGCAGGCGTGATGTTCCATGGACAAGAGTGTTTCCACCAAACACAGAGCAGAAAACACACATCAGCACGACACTTTAGTGTAATTATCAAACTAACACAAGTTTCTTTCATCACTAAACTTTAATAACTTTAAATAACATCTATGTTTAATTGAGTGTAAGTCCGTTAGCTGAAAAATCCAGATTTATCAGGAAATATGTTAATAATAAAGACTCAACTGTTATTCTATGAATATTGTATAAGATAGACATGATTTAGTCAGTTAAAATTAGATTAATTGAGGTAATCAATGGTTTATTGCTTGATGCCAGTGACCAATCTTATCACAAATGGTTTGATTATTAACATTTCCATAGATCGACTGAGCCATTAATTGCCCTTTTATATCATATTAATCTGTGAAATGCCACCAACATGCACAAAAATAGACAAACACACATGAAATGTCAGTTTGAGGTTCACTAACCTCACCTCGGCTAGTTCACTTATGTTTATATAACAAGAAAATCCTTTTAGTGCTTCATCAGAATGGCCTTGACCAATAACTAGCAGGTGATTGACTGAGAGAGTCACAATATTGGTGACGTCATCAGAAGGAGGCATGCATTCAAGAAAACGAAATAAAATCAGTGTTTGGGATTTTTCTTTTTTTTCTTTTTTTTCTTAAATCTGTTTATTTACCTTAGTAACCACCAGAGTGAAACTATTTTTGTTTTCTTTGTGTTAAAAAATATTGAATAATTGCCTCTAATTTGATCGTCAATAGCGACCATTGAATTAATCTTTAATCTGATACATTACCTATATTATCACCTGCAGCCCTCACAGTCTCCATGGAAAGTCCCACTCTTTCTGCAGTCAGATTAGTCAGATTAAATCTGTTACCTCATTGCCAAAGCTTTATCTCATGAGGTCGTTCGGTGGCGCATCCGCCCTCCTCCACCTCCCCACCCCCGGCGCTCCTACGTTGCATAATTAAACTTGAATTAGATCATTAGCATACAAAGCAGGAAACCTACCGCTGTGGAGTCATACATATTTATCCGCCTGACTTGTGCATGCACACACTTGCACTGTAACACCCCCACACACACACTCATACACTCACGAGCACCTTTTGCTTGCAAACACGAAAGGCTTTCCGGTGCAGAAGAAGAGCGAACACACAACTGCATATTACCCACAGTGTGTCTGGTTTTCAGAGGCAAATATTTATCTGTGAACCATCTGCTGAAACACAGGCTTTCATTTAAACTACACTTTAAAAGGCGTGCCTGTGGAAAGTGTGTGTGTTTGGAATCAGAGCAGATGGATTTTGATTAGGTTCGTCAGAGTAGGTTGCTTTCAGCATAGCAAATATAGCTTACACACAGAGGAATTTTCTGAATCTACCAACACCTGCAGAACAAACTCATCTGCCGCACATAATCAAACAGAAGCAGGCAAACACCGAGCGCCGCCTTCTGAATACGTGTGGGTTCCCTCTGCCTCCTTTCTGTCTCATTTCCTTGCATCGTTCCACTTTAATATCATCTTTCTCCTTGACCACACTCCCCGCTTCCTGTGAATCTCTTTCTGCTCTTCTCCTTCCAGCAGAGTGAACAACTCCCTCCTTTTACGGCTACTTTGGAGTCCTCTATTAGTATTCTCTCCTCCTTCCTGCTTTTCCCTTCCTCCTGTGAGATTGCTGTTGTGTCTTATGGCTTTTTATTCCTACGTGATGGTAGATGGGTTCATGTAGGAGTAGAAGCCACTAAACACGCGGTGAGCGCTCGACATGCTGGCTGACACATGCAGAGAGCTTCCCGTGGATATGACAGCTGCCATGTTCACATCAATGTCCTGCCCATTACCCACAATGCCCACTTTTGCTGGAGAGCAAGGATAACTTTTAGACCAAAGTTGCAACAAAATGTAATCGATGCTTCCCTCTACTTAAGTCTTGCATTCCTTTTTTAGGTAAACAAGTAAACTTCATTCTAAGTTTGAGCTGAAATAAAATAAAAAACACCCATTTTTCTCCTTCTGCATGCTGGCTGCATGTGTCTTGAATTTAAGACTCATTCCTTCACCCCTCTGCCCTGCAGTCTTTTCTCTAAAAGTGGAACCATAAAGATCTTAAAACCAGTAGAAATGAAACAACTGATGCAGGTAGGTCATCAACGCCGTCTGATAATCTGTTCCCTCGCGATGACAGACGTGTTTACAGAAACCGGTCGCAGCGTCTCAGTGTGATGTAATGTAATGTGTTTATTTAAAAGTAATCAGCTTATTGTAACGTGTCACGTGAGTGATTTAAATGAACTATTGACATAGTGGTAAAATATTTAACTTGTAATTTTCTGAAAAAATGTGCACTTTTGGGGTTTTGGTGGGTTGTAGTACACCAGGTGACAAAATTATAACAAATAAAGCATTTCCTGACAAGTTACATCACTTAACTCGAGAACTGGCTGGCTCGCCAACTATGTTGTGGTCAGTTTCCTTCATCATCCATGAAGGGACTCAATGAGTGACCAAGAGAGATTTAAATAAACACTGATGGTCAAGTTTTACGTGGTTCAGACAATTCTAGAACTAGATCGTTCTCTCTAAGGGAGCAGCAGCACAATCATCTTTAGATGCTTTAGTTTTATCTACGGCAGAAATCTGGAAACGGGGAAGACGAAGTTACTGTCACTAACAAACGTGAGATATTATGACTCTTAAAGGAGTTTCTCTGGGACTGGCTGATGTCAGCAAAACAACAAATAACTTTAAGGGAAATATTAATCAATGCAAACTTTGTTTGTCCTCGAGGATAAGGCTCGCAGTTTACAGACGCAGATCTGATGCACCATTTTTGTGATTACAGGAGTAAAATCTCCAATAATAGGCTGCTCCTGCAAAAGAAATGGTTTCATTTAACCTGTTTATACAAATGCAGACTATTTTAAACTAAAGCTGATTCGACGTTAAAGCATCAATAATTTATGTTCATCCAATTAAAGCAGGAGTGTTCAATCCTTTATCCTATCCTACTTGTTTCAGATGCTTCAGCGCCACTTTACATTTATGTTCCCCTTATAACTAGCTAATAAATAGTTCATAAATAAGTTATTAATTAATCTGGAACACTTTCTAAATTATAAATCATGTGTTAAGTAAGGATGAAAAAGAGAGGACATGTTTGGCTCAACTTTTTTGCAAGAAACCGGTCAGTTTTCTGACTTTGTCACCCTTAATTAATGCATAATGAGCAATTATTAATAGGCTAATTAATGTTAAGTGTTACAGCTTATGTAACATATCTATAATCTATTCATCAGCCACCGAATTTGGAAGTCTTATTGAGTAGTTTTACATGTTGCTTTGCTCCAGATCATGAGTGACTGACATGTTCTTGGAGGACATGAGGACACCCTGAGGAGGTAAATTAAAGGAAACTAGGCTATTTTGGCTTGCCTCTAGCACCCCCTAGTGTACGTTTGTAGAACCAAAAGAAAAACCTCCCACCTCGCTGTGTGTTTGTCTTTTTATCACCCTAACCTAACAGCTGAAACGTCTCCCAGCCTGGAGGGAGTCATCACTAAATTAAACAAATCAGCTGTGTTCACTATATAAATCACGCATGCTGAAACCAGACTGCAACGCTGGCAAGTCAGCTAAATTTTTTTGTCAGTCTGAAGTTGCAAGTGGAAAATTCAGTCCAGAGGTGATGATAGGGGCTGGGTGGCCTTTCAGTAACCCTGTAAAGGTCATTTTAGCACATACTGGGTCGAGAAAATGATTTTAAAATATGAAACATTTGCAAAGTGTCCCTTTAACATTCAGCTACTGAGTCAGGTGTTGGAGCAGAGATGCTAAAACATATTGTGTGAGGCTGATGAGGTCCCAGTCCTAAACATAAAACTAACTCTTTGTTTATATTATAATAGGGACACGAGCAATTCTCCAAACTTTGATTTTAAAATATTGAAATTCATGTAATCTGCTGAGCATTTGAGACAATTCCTATTAATGTTCTTGTTGCAATGAAAAAAAGTAATCCGCTTTCCGAAGTCAGCAGCAACGTTCCATTTTTGTCTTGGAACCACTGAATCATGAAGGAATTGTTTAAACCAGTTTCCTGTTGATTTCCTCCTCCACCTCTTTAAAGCTTAACGTCTGGAAAACTAACCCAACCCCTTCACTTCACTCTTAAATTATGCCGAAAGTTTGGCTCTCTAATAATGGTATTTATCAGCAGCAGATTTCGCCCGAGCTGAACTCGGTGTCAACTAATTAAGCAAGAAATTCAAATGATCCTGCTGGTGGGTCCACGTGGGTGCTGCAGGCTTTGGGTTTAAATGTCAACTCTGTGTTTGTGTTTGCTGTGAAATAGGCTGCTGGCTCTCTGAAGCTGAATTAAGCCTAAATAGGATGAGTCCCCCCCCAAAAAAGTGAATTATTAATCAGTGGATATTACAGGAATCAGACACATGTTTGCGATTGAGGGATATTATATCAGAGGCATAATAAATCAGGATGAAATTGAAATAGATGAGGTCTGTGGACGTTTAATGATTAATTTAAGGGTAGTGTGATCTAATATTTAGTGGGAGGGTTGAGAAGTTTCTCGTTCTTGCATTATCGGTTTAATTTATTTTTCAGGTTCCCACTCCTACGTAGGCTCTTTTCATCAGTTTTAATCGAGTCATGGGGGGTTGAGAGACATTAAAGCAGGATGAGGAAGGATTCGATTTCTTTTTAAACCTGTAGGGGGTCCCCAAGAATCTAAAGGTGGGAATCAACCACAATGGCATCTATGGGAAAGTGTCAACACTATTTAGAAGGCTTTATGAGCCTCACCTGCAAAATAATGGTGTTCATGTTCAGCTCCAGTTCTACAAGGTCCCAGAATCCTGAATCTCAGGTAAAAGAAGGGAAAGCTCTGGAACAACAGGGTTTTCCTTTGACGGCTGCATCCGTGCTGCATGTTTGTGTACAGTATGAGCGTTGTTCCACTTTATCTGCTCCCCCCTGCAGCTCCAGATTGATTCTCCTGTAATAAATAATGCTCTTTTGTCTTCTGTGCTCCATTTGTTCCCAGCTGTAATCTCACTACTGCTCAATAAATGATGGATAATCCCAGCTCAACCTGCAGCATATCTCTTGTTTCATTTGTCTGTCATATATATATATATATATATATATATATATATTTTTTTTTTTTTTTTTTTTTTTTTTTTGCTATTTTTCTGTTTTAGAATAACGCACACTTCCCAAGTCAAAAGAGGAGTTTCCCATCTTCAAATGTGCTCAAGTCTCACTAGACCCTGGTTCAAAACATGACACTGGAGCCAATCTGGTTCATTTGAACATTATATAAGCGGCAGCTGAAGAGCGCTGTAGCTCATTTAGCTGCATATTCTTCAATAAGTGGGTTGTAATAAACAAAAACAAACTTAAACACATGGAAAAGCTAATTTAGTGTGAGTCAATCTGTTTTTATAGCCTCAATCCCTCGTGTTGAAAAGCATTGAGTCTCTTAACCCCATTAATAGAAAATAGAGGCATTATGCTGTGCTGTTACTCCGTCCAGTCGACTCGCATCAGGTGAGCTGAAACAGAATAAACTCCAACAGAGACTTGCAGAGACACAGCGAGACTCTTCTACTTTGTCTCTGAGAGTTTGAGACGCCTACACACACCGGCTGCCTGCTGTCTGGGGGAATCGCCTCAGCCTTCTTTTTTCTGATGAAATCAGAGGAAATCCACAAGCTGCCCAAGGCAGACCACACACTTCTCTTCCCCTCTTTTTGTTTCCCTTTAATGTCTTCCACATTCAATCTTTTTTCAGTGGAAGGGTTCTCCTTCCAGCTCTGGCGCTGCTGCTTTTTTCAATTAGTGGAAGGCAAAGATGTCCCCATGTTTGTTGGCACACACGCTGATTAAATAATCCCTGAAATTTGGTTAGAGTGCACAAAAAGTGTAATTAAAGCACAAAATCTGTTAACTACCGACACAGATGTGTCCTCACAGGAACCGATGTGGACGATGAGTCGACATGGCTGCAGGTTGTTTAGAATTCCAACGATTAATGCGGGGTGATGAAATAAGATCCCAAAATCGAGCCTGATGAGTTAAACAAAGTCATTTGTTTCACAAACAACATTTGGAGAAATTCAGCCAGATTTATTTCAAAGTAAATATACTTGCTTGCCGAATAAAATATTTGTCACCATTTTAGAGGAAAATGAGTTATTTCTAAAAGGGGGAAATGATTCACTGCTCCCTGCTGGGTTTGTATTTTCTAAAAAAGGCTGTGTTGTTTTTGCCTGCAAGGCAAGAAACCTAAAAATAAAAGCTCAGAAGCAGCAGTGAGATGGAGTGCAACAGGAAGTCAAATCCACACTGAGATGAGCTGATTAGCTAAAAAATGATTCCTGATGGAGCAGCTTTAAATCCGCAGGTTAAATCTCAAAGTATTTTCCCAGTTTTCTGGCAGCTATTCAGGTATTTTTCATGTAGCCATCGGAAGGCAGCGAGGAACAAGAATGGTTCTTGATTGTGACCATTTGTTTCCCCTTCAGAGTGTGAGATGCACCGCAGCAACGCTAATCCTGCCTAAGGAGCTGAGAACAGTTTCCACTGAAGATCTTCGGGGCGGGAAATTTCCCGACAAGCTATCTCAATCATTTCAGCCAAATCAGCTTAATTTTTACAGTGGAGGAAAACATCAGCTGGCTACACATCCACTGAACAGCGTGCTCAGATGAATTCAAGTCTAAACAACTTGTGACTTACTTACAAGTTTCTGCATAATCGCCTCGACCCGAGCTGAAATGGAAGAGCCTGTGAAGGCACGAGCAGCTGGAGTTCTTGTTTTGCAGCTTCTAATTAAAGAAAAAAGCTTTAGTGGCTTTGAAAGGTCCACATGGCATTTTGGAAATGATCTTCTCACAGCGTGGCCTGTATGGACATCTCATTGTGACAGCAACATGCTGAGTTCCACAGATTTTTCCCCGACGTCTCAGTGAAACCCATCATGACGAGACGATGACTTCTGTTAGGGTCCACTTAATGAGAGTGTAGCGTCAGCGCTCTGGCTGCAATTACAGTGTTTAGGACTCTTTAATGATGCGTTAATGGCTTGGCTGTATTACCTCTCAGCTGCCCAAACAACATTAAATACCCTGCGGCTGATTAATCCTGCATCGACAAAAACACCCAATTAGAAAAATGCTCGAATCAAGATCTGCCAGCAAGTTTTTGAGCGAAACACAAAACCATCGAGAAAAACTTTGCAAGGCTTTTTCTAGGGAAAAACTGCAGGATGGAGAAAAATTAAGCTTTTAGATGCTTTTTTGTTATTTTTGTTTTGCAGACTTCAGAACAGGTTGGGTGAAGTAACTTTGCTCAAGGATGCAGTAGTGAAACACACAGCTGCTTGGTTAGACAGGGGGCCAACCCTTTGACCCCTCGGTTATATAACACTATCTGTGCAGCTGCTTACTGCATCTGCTGTGTCTGCATCAAAGTCAGACCTAAGTTGTTAACCCTCTCAGGCTCCAAATAAGTTTTGATAAAAGGACAAACAACGAAGTCCTTCAGGGGTACTACTGAGTTAAAAAATGCTCGTGAGATACGTATGTGGAGTAACCAGGTAGGTTTTAACTGTTGCAAATCTGCAACGCCTGCCTCCAGAGGGTTAAAACGTCTTACAAAACTTCTACTATTGATGTTTCTATTGTTATTGCTTCATGACGGAAAGAAGGATCTCAGAGTATCATCAAAGGAGCAACATCCTCTGGAAAATGGTCCTTGCAGATCTAAATTATTTTATAAACAAAACACTCTTCGCTCCTCGGCACATTTCCGTTAAACACAATCAGTCTGCGATGAAACTGAGCTCAACGCCCGTTGTCAGCATCAATAAAATCACAAAACAAATACAAATTATTAATGTGCAACATCTGAAGCCAAAGTCTGTGGGGGAAATAAATTTTCCCATAATTTCATCGAGTCCGCAGAGAAGGTAGACAATCAAGTGATTTTACTTAAGAGTGCATTAAAAATGTCAGAAAGCTGCTTAAATATGATTTATTTTAAATTAATAACCCCTGAAATAGCTTTGCAAGAAATAAAGCAAACGCCTCCTAAAAGCTGATTTAGGCTAATAATCCACCTGGTCAGTGAAAGAGACAGCAGGGGGATATTGATCGTGAGGCAATAATGAACACAATTAAAAGAAGGTCTAATCTAAGAAAAGCCAGTGGGTGTTTGTTTTAGGTGAGAATTAAATGGCAGCAGTTAGAGAAACAGCTTGATTTACAGAAGGAGGCTATTTCAGGGCTTCTTTCCTCTCAATCATCCTCACCAGTAAAATGATCATTGCTGTTGTGTGGTCCCCGTTGTCCCACCATTCGTGTATTTTCCATCACTTTTCTGAAGGTAACTGAGGTGAGCTGTCCAGGAGGAAATGCCAGAGATCCCTCCCCAGAGACTCTCCAACTTCTCCAGGAGGATCTCACGACATTCCCAGCCCAGAGAATCCCCACTGGTCCTCCTGCTTGGAGAAACTGCTGGAAAGAAAAGGTGACTAGAAAGCATCAGACGCCAAATGGCTCCTGGTTCATTTCGAGGACGAGGGTCTTTGGTTTTAATCTCTGTTCTCCCTGACTGAACTCTTACAATTGTAAGTCATTTCTAAGACACTTGTGTCCACGATTTGGTTCTTTTGGTCATGATTCAGCTCCCATTAATCGTAGTAGAGTAGAAAGTGGTCCCTGAGTGGGGATGTTTTGCTTTTTCAGCAGCAAAGTAGATTCACAAGAACAAAACGCTGAATAGTGACTAAAAAATATACTAAAAAAATGTATCCATTGACTTTGTTTTTTGTTATTGTGTAAGAGATTGTAGAAAGTCACATGAAGCAGCGGGAAGGGAAAAGCTGTTTACTGGTTTTGTTGGGAGTAGTGGTGGTTAAAGAGTTTAACAGCTGCTGGGAAGAAGGAGCTATACATAACGTTCCTTCGTGCACCAGGATGAGCTCTCCAGCAGCTTCATGCATGAGGTGGGAGATGTCTAACAGTGATGTTATTTTCCCTAAAGTCCTCTTGTCTCTCCACCACCTGTGAGCATTATGTCACAGAGTAGGCATGTCCAAGGTGTGGACCGGGGGCCATTTGTGGACCTCAATGTGATTTTGGGCGTCCCTCACCTGAATGGTGTAATTGTGTCTCTCCAGCGGGCTCCAGATCAGCACTTTTCGGGCTTTTTTGGTTTGTGTTTTTACTGTAAAAGTAGCTATTTTAGAGCTTTTTAGAATATGTCCAAGACTATGAACTTCATCAGGGGATACGTTTAGATATGGCAAAAATTGAGTGCAATCCTGCTAAACGTTCCATTTCAAAATTATCTCTCAATTCATTGTGAGGAAAATTCGGACAGCGAAATGAACTTGTACAAACCACATTCGTTAAAAATCTTGATCAATTTTTTGACCTTTAATTTTCAGATAAATATGAAGTTAAATTCTTCTACTTTATCACCTCTGAAGTGGTCCTGGTGTAGCACAGCTTGAGTGAGACATGCGTGTCACCTCTTGGCAGGAGTAACAATGTTTTTCTCGTGGCCTTTACAACCGCGCACGCACGTCTCAAATTATTAAAAGAATTGAATAAATTGGAAAACCGTGTGCACTGTTTCGACACAGATTCCGTGATTTATGCTGTAAAACCGGGCGAGTGTGTTCTACCCACAGGATCGCTTCTGGGAGATCTGACCGATGAACTTGGAGGTGATTCCATTCAAGAGTTTGCATCATCGGGGCCCAAAAGCTACGCTTACAAAAGCCAGGACCGCCAGCAGGTGGTGTTAAAGGCTAAGGTTAGCCTTTAATCTTTTATCTCATCTAATCAGATTAATTTTGACAGCGTGGCACAGCTGGTGGAGGGATACCTCGGTGGAGAGAGGGGGGAGTTTCTGCAGGCGCGTCAGGACACCATTGGGAGGGATAAAGAAAGGTTCACGCTCTCAAATGCTTCATTTGTGAAAACGTTTCGTGTGGTTTTTGATAAACGGAGGTTATTTCCTGACGGAACAACTCTGCCTTTTGGTTATTAGATTAGTGAAAATGGAAACTCATTTTGATCCCAGACTGAAAGTCCCTTTCAGTGCTCTGATAGCAGGACCATCAGGCTGTGGGAAGACTTTTTTTTTTGTAAAAAGCATTTTGGAAAATTGTCTGGAATGTATGACTGAAATGCCAAAGAATGTCATTTGGTTTTTTACTTCTTATCAGAAAATGTATAATAAAAATATTGGATTGTTTCAAGGTCTCCCTTCTTCATTCAATGACAATCAAATGTTTCCACCTGAGCAAACTCATTTGATTATTTTAGATGACCTGATGCAGCAGACGTCCGACCATCCGGAAGTGGTCAAATTATTCACTCCGAACAGACATCATCAGAACAAGAGTTTTTTTACTCACAGAAAATGTCTTTCATCAAGGGAAAAATAACAGATCGATCAGTCTAAACACTAATTATTTTATTTTTAAAATTCCACGAGATAAACTGCAAATAAATGTTTTAGCAAATCAAATCTACCCTACTCAAAAAAGATATTTTCTCGAGAGTTTCCAAGACGCAACGCAGGACCCTCACGGATATTTAATAGAGGATTTGAAACCGGAAACACCAGAACGTCTAAGGCTGCGCAGCGGAGCACTTCCGGGTCAAATGCCGGTGGTATATTTACCTAAAATAGAACAATGTCGTCCAGGATAAAAAGCAACACCAGGATTCTCAAGGCTTTGTTTCGCATGAGCCCCCGGAAACGTCACGAGTTTTTAAAAGACTGCTCGCCGGATGTTGTGCACGCTCTGTGCGAGATTGCTTTAAAAGTGCTGAAAGGGAACATCCCACTCTCACCTTTTCAGTATAAGAAATTATCTAAAAATAAAATGTTCCTGCGGAAGTTGGCTGATAACAAAACTAGCTCTTTTAAAAAGAAAAAGCTTTTAATCAGTCAAAAAGGCAGATTTCTGCCGATTCTCCTAGCAGCTGTTGCACCTCTACTAGGAGAACTAATCAGTGGTGTTATAAAAAAATAGGAAATAATGGCTTCTCAAAAAAATGTTCATGATTACGCCTCAACAATTACACTGTCTCACAAAACCTACCATCAGAGACGTAGCAGAGGCGGATCTTGACGCGGCTATGAAATAATTCATGCAGGAGACGGGACTAACGCCGTATGAGAAAATTAAGAAATATAATGCACTGCTACAGCGTTATCTTGCTCTGGCGAGAGCCGGATTACAAGAAGATTTACAGATTGTCGTCCCCCCCACTGAACAGAACTCTGAATCAGCTGATGCCGCTGCTGCTGTTGCACCAGCTGATCAACCTGAAGCTGTCATTCGAGACGCACTGCAGAATTTGCCGGCACACAGCAGGAGAAATGCAGAGTACCTGCTGAAGATGACACGATTTAATTGGGGACCAACGGGTGAATTTATATATAAAGGCGATGTGCAGAAAGGATCTCACATCCTTGACTTGGTTAAAAACGTCACCAATCTGTTAAAAAAAACAACAACAACCAATGGGGTGGATCCATTTCCTAAAAACTCTGGTGGATAAAAATGTCCCGTTATCAGCGGTGACAAACCCGCTCGCGTTTCAGCAGATTACGCAACTCAGGAGCGAAGGGGGGTTACTTCCTGCTGCGGGTGAAAAAAGAATCAGCTCCTGGTCAGGAAATGCCCAGTATTTTAAAGAAGATGAAACCGAAGAGAGATATAATTTTATCTCCCAGTTGGAGTGATCAACCCGCTTCGAAGAAATGGATCCGCTTTAACCCTTAAATGAATCACATATTCAACTTTTTGTTTGTTCAATAAAACATTTATTCAAAACAAATTTCACAGTCTTTGACATTCTTTTAACATTTTGAGAGTACAATTTATCTGTGTGAAATACAAATCATGACATTTTATACAATTTCTATATTTTTTAGCAAAATCATAAACCATCCATCAATACATTTTTATGATATTTAGACAGAATTTGTTTGAGTGCAGCATCGCGGAAGGTCCTCTAATTTGTGGCAAAGGTCACATTTACCCAGCTGGGTCTAGCTGGGTCAAATAGTATTTTTAAATCCACAGATTAACCAAGGAGCCATGACGTCTGGAAGAACATTTCACCATATCTGCTGCTGTTCCATCCCAGAAGAAGGACACTTCAAGTTCACAATAATAATTAAATAATAATATTAATAAACTCTTTGATTTTATTACTTTTTATTATAATCATCATAAATGATCACTTGGTTCAGTATAAAGGTATTTTAATTACATGAAATGAATTATTATGCTTTGGGTATAATAATGATTAATTATGATTATGGTCATCGACATTATGGTTGATGACAGGAATGTGTTCAGCAAAGAAGGTCACTTCCACCTTATCCATCTAACACAGAGTTCATCTAAACCAGGGATTCCCAAAGTGTGAGGGGTGCGCGAGCTGCCGCTAGGGGGTGCACGAGGTGAAAAGTGTAATGGCTGCGGAGCTCAGAGAAGTCTGTGATATGTCACCATTAGCGTAGAAACTCATTTGTGGGTGGGCCAAAGAAAAAGTAAGTGGGCACAATAAATGTAATTGAAAACAAGTATATTTTTGCCTGCGTGTGTGTCCTCCACATGTGCCCTAGCTTCATAATAACAATACGCCGAGCTTCAGCACTCTGGCCTGCGCACGCCGATATGTTCCGTCGCGCGCGCGCGTGTCCTCCGCATGTGCCCTAGCTTCATAATAACAATGCGCCGAGCTTCAGCACTCTGGCCTGCGCACGCCAATATGTTCCGTATTTGATCATTTTTAACGGTGTTGGAGGAATCTGAAGGTGGCGAGTCATTCTGGCAGATTGTAATTAACACCTGTCTCATGCAGGTGTTCTGACATTGTAAACCTCACACACAGAACATTGTGGATGTAACTAAATAACAAGAAATGATTCCCATCCAGGCTATTAACAGCGCGCTGAAGATCTGAAGTTCAGAGTGCGTCTGTCAGAGGTCAGACACGTTCCGGCTGAACCACGGCTCACGGGTGCACAAGTGAGCACATCTGGGCTGGGCAGAAGTCATTTTACAACATTGGTTTAAATAGCGCGAGACGCGGTGACTTGAGCGGCTGTGCCGCGCGCGCACGCGCGCGCGCACACACACACAGATTCAATAAGCGCACACGCTGCTTTAACTCCGGCCGCTGTCAGACTGAAGGCAGAAATGAACGCTGCCTCCACCGTGATAAAAACTTTTAAGAGGTTATTTTTCATTCAAGGTCAAATTAAGATATTAGCTTCTGGGATGAGTCGGGTCCGCTCCAGCCAGTGACTCCTCATGAACCTGACCACAAGTCCACTGCAGCATTTGTTATTCCGGTCCGCATGACAGTGGATCGCAGATTCAGCCACACCATAAAACAGCAATAAGTCGGTCTGAGGCAAAAGTGAACATCATGGCTATATCTTGTCCCCTATTGACATTTGATTACGCACAAGTAGGTGATCCGTTCAGGTTTACGCAGAGCAGAGGGAAGGAGAGCGCTCTGGCCGCACAGGTTAAACGTTCCTACTTTAAGAAAACCGTTAAATTGCATTGTTTATGTGCTACCTGGGCACATAAAGGAAATTGTAATGGTATCAAATGTTTATTAATCACTATTTAAAAAATGAAAGTGATGGGGAATTTTTTTAACCCTTTCTGTTACGCTTGACATCTGATATATATATATATATATATATATATATATATATATATATATATATATATACACATATATATGTATATAGAGCCATGCCCCGATGTGGGGGCTGGGGGGGGGGGGGGGGGGGGGGCGTCGACATGGTCGGGACATAGAAGGGGGTGCGCGGCTAAATAAGTTTGGAAACCACTGATCTAAACAATAACTGCCAACACATGTTTTGACGCATGACCAAAGCTTTCTTGCCGAGAGAGTGGGAGTGTTCTGAGAGCTTTGTAAACTAACCATCACCAGCTTCAAGTCAGTTCTTGAACCAACATCATCCTGAGGAGACGGGACAGCCGTCCTGACCCTCTGCCAATCTGTTCTGTCACGCCGACAAGAATAGCTAAGAATAAACAAAACTGTAACCAGCTGATGAAAAACTTCTTCCAGAAGTTATTGATTTCTGAGTTAAGTTAAGACAAGAAACTTCTAAACAGTTAAGCCAAACGCTCGACACTGTGTACCCGGGACATCTCTGGACCAGAGGATCGGTTCACTCGCGTCTTCTCTGCTGGACCGAGTGTTATCTTGGATGGACACCAGCCTCCTGATCTCCGGATTCACAAAGAGGGTCTCCTGTTGGGTGAGGTAGCACACAGGAATGTGTTTGATGCTGTTTTCTCTAAGTAAACAACTCAGTTAGCCGCAAAACATCATTTCCATCCAGAACACTTTTCTCTCTCTGAAAGAAATCTTCTGAGAATTCCATTCACGCATCCAAACTCGTATTTCCATTTAGTTTTCACCCAGCCACAGGTTTGCCTCTTAAACAAGTTTAATATCAAAGCTGTTAAAAATTGTCATTAAATTGTCATCCATGAATTGTCGTTTATAATTGACGTTCAAATCTTTACGTTTAAAATTGTTAGTAATAAAATTTCTTCATTTTAAACTTGCCTCATTATTGAACTAAACACAGAAAAAGATCATTATTTCTGGTTATTGAAAAAGCAAAGATTCCTCTGATTCAAAAATAAAATTTTGCTATAAATTTAATTATCTTAAATTAAACATTAATCTTTGGATTAAAAATAGACCAAGTGAATTGGTGTATGAGCTTCTATTGATTATATAAGTATCTTGAATATTTATGCATGATATAAGCTCATATGCCAAAATGCTCGGTCATTCTCAGAATCTAACAACTGATAGCAAACAGTGTTGATTCTAGTATGTATTAAGCTCTAAATAGTTGGCCTACCCACCCAGTCTTATTCAATAATCTGGCGAGTCATTCTTTTACAAAATAAAAATGCTATTTCTGTGTTTTATTTTCAATATTTTAATAAAAACGGGAGTTGTGTCACTGTAATTTTCTTCCTCCGGAAACTTCCGGGAGGGAAGCTTTTTGCGGTAACACCGACATCCGGCATAAACATCCGGCAGTTCTAATACGGCGATAATCCACGAGTCTGTGGGACTGTTTAAAAGACATCCTAATTGCTAAAGTAAGTGAATGTGTTGTTTGATTGTGTGTTTGACCGTTCATTCGTCACTTTGTTGAGACACTGCGTCTCTAAGTCAGAGAACTCCTTCTTGCTCTTCACGTTAGTGAGAGCTAACCGCTAGCCAGCCAGACCGGCTGGAAATATAGCACCCCGTTCTCCGCTACAGCTTAAACGCTCTTATCTTAAGCTTTCGGGAACGTTCAGATTTAGTCTGATCGAGTGGTTTTGTACAAATTCGTCACTACCGCTCCCCAGCGCGCACCTGCTAGTTTAAAACGAACAAGAAGGTTCAGTTTTAGACAAGATAGCAAACAATAACTTTCCGTCTGAACACCGGAAAATACAGCTTCATCCAGCGTAAGTCGACCTGCCAGTGCATGGCGCGCCGCAGCTGAAGAGGAAATCACCTTATCAAAGGGGAAATACCTAAAAAAAATTCCAGAGTTAGTTCGGCTCGTGACCGCCAACGTAGCTAAAAACATATAGTGATGTTGTTGTAGGAGATAGGGTTTACTTAGATAGAACCGAGCAATCAAACAGGTCGCCGCCGACAGTAGCGTTCCCGCTTAATCCTTTTGGGTAAATATTCGGTATCAAAACCACTGTGTTTTAGCCAAAAACCAAGAGTTTAGCTTCAATAGCTTAGCTCGCCTAGGAATCTGGTTGAAGGAGCGAAGCACAGGCCTCCATCCATTAACCATATTTCCTTAGCCGATTGATGCTGCTATCTTGTGGCGATTTTAACACCCGGCTCAATAAAGTTCATTTTCTTTTCTGTTCTTTGTTGTTTCACTAAATAAGCTTATTTCTCAAAATAAGGTTCCTAGTGTATTATCAATGTTGTTCAAAGCAAAAATTTCTCCTGTAACACAGCTCAGTTATTAACAACTGAATCAGCTTCCATTAATTTTATGATAAATTAAAGGGCTGTACATTGTTATTAAAATGATCTCAGAGGAAATTAAGCTATTAACATCCCTGATCCTAGAGATGAGGAGCCAGTCCCAAATTCAGCTCGCTGAGATGAGAAGCCAGTTTCAATTGCAGACGGCTGAGATGATAACTCAGCTCTCCAAACTGCGTCAGGAAGTCAACGACATTGAGATTAAAACAAGCATGCTGCAGAGAAAGCGAGTGATAACTCCATGCTCCTCTGATCTCCCGCCTGATAAACAAGAATCAAAATATTCTGATGATCTACTTGGCTCTGATTTAAAACAAACACTCTCATCTCTGACTAACAAGCCTGACATAATTTCACAACATGGTGATGTTATACCAGATGTAAAGCTCTCTCATATTCATCTGCTTCAAGAACAAAACCTGCAAACAGAAGGGTCGGTCCATCAGGGAACAGAACCTGTTCCTGACGTTCACCCCGTCGCCGAGTCTCCCATAAAGTTCTTGGGACACCTAGTGCCCCAGGAAAAAGGTGGTAAATCTCTGGTGTCAGTCAAGCTGACCCAGAATCTATTCTGCGGCGCACTTCTCGACAAAAGTTCAGACTTTACACTGGTAACACGAGCCATGTTCGATCGCATTTGCATTTCTTGTGGAGGGGGGGTCAGGCCCCCAGAAATCCCATCATGTTCTGTAATTGACAGGACTTCCTCTCATGACTCAATCTTGTCTTCTAGGTTCGATCTCCAGATAACACTCTGTCCCGTGACTCTGACACACCCTGTTTAAGTCTCCGACCATGCAAGGATGAATTTCACCCTTGGCATGGACTTTCTGAGCCGCATTACTGCTTTCATTGATGAGGAGGAGGGAGTGCTCTGGTCAGAGGGAGACCTGCCTTCGACCGCGGCCCTGCCTCCGGACCTCCACTGTCTCACGGTTGGTAACTCTGAGCAGGTGGGGACACCATGTTCGCCACCTGGTTCAGAACCTATGCCACCACAGATTCAGCTTCCATCACAGTCACAATCTGCTGATTTCTCTAACATAGCTGAAGCTCCTACCTCAGTAGTCGACCGAGACAAACAACAGCTTGTGTTAAGTTATCCTGATTGCAATAATCTTTCTCTTTCCACCATGTGGACAGGTGAACACCTCACCAGTTACATGGATGGGCAGAATCTCAGCTTTGACATTCGACTTCTGCCAGAGAACTTCCTCAACGGCCATTTCATCGCTTGTACAGATGAGCTTGCCTCTCAGGGTGAGACGGTGGACACATCATGGGCCCTGAAAACCTTGTGGCCCCCTGACCCCATCTTAAAACCACCTGAAGGGTTTGTGTCTGTTCATCTTGGCTTTTCTGTAAATGACCTTGTCAGTCTTCAGGTTCAGCATCCTGCTGTCAGCGGGATGATCCTGAACCCTTTTGACCCAGAAACTTTTCAACATCTTTCACAGGGTTTTGACTCCGTGCCAGAGCTGCGTGCTCTATCTTGTGCTCGTGTCATTTCTCTTTCAGGTGTTGGCCGCTCGTGCTTCGGACTGATGAGAGAAACCAGCATCTCTAAGATCAGTGATGTCCACAGAGCCTCTGTGGCCTCGACAGCTCAGATCCTGCAGGAATCGGGAGTCCATCCAGGCGGAGCTGATGCTGGCAGAGACGCTCCACCGATGACTCCACACCCTGTCACAGGGAGAGTTGATGGTGGCTCAGAGACTCCAGCTGACGCTCGGTGCTCTGAGGTGGGATCTCCACCCACCGAAGGGGGGGCCGACGCACTCACTGACCTTACTCCACTACAGCAGGCGCTGATGACCTCTAAACTTCAGGTGGGTGAAACACCTACCAAAAGGGGGGTCAGATGTTGCCCTGTAAATCGGCTGGTGGACCCTGATCTCTCTGAATGCACCTGTGTGTCAACCGGGGACCTTCCCGGGAGCATATCTGCTCCGGATCCTCGTAAGCCTGCACCTGTCTTTAACCTAAAACATTCTTGGTTTCAGACCACAGGACAGAGGATGTTGCTCCTGCTAGTCACATGTCTCTGTCTGTTTTCTCAGCAGCACTCTCTAACTCGACCATGTGGATCTGGGTTCCATTTGGGTGAACATCCAGGGGACTCCCAGATACCTTGATGTCCATCCATCACTTGTGGGTCCAGCCAGTTCAGTCTCGTGGCGCTGTGACTTTTTCTAGTGAGCGGGCTCCCCACTCACTTGACTCACACACTCATCCACTGTGAACAGTTCGTGTGTGAAACTCTGCTCATATTTTTTATCAAAAACACCTCTGAGTTTGGAAATTCTCACATCTCCCCTTTTAAACTTCATTTTCTTTGCAGGCTTCAGTGAGGTGGCTCCGTAAAGGTTGTGAAACACCTGCCTTTGATTTTTCATGTTTACTTCAGCAGGGGGACATTTTGATGGAAGAGCGATGGCTATGGTTATAACCTCGTACTAAATCTTGAATCACATGTAGAGATGGGTGTTTTTGGCTGTGAAATATCTCCACATTCTACCTTTTAGAGTTCTATTAAATCTCTCCACAACTCTGGCCTTTTCACTGCTGGCTGTGGCAAAGTGCACAATGCTGTGTTTCTTTGTGAGGGCATCAAATTTCTTGTTAAAAAATTCTTTACCAGCATCTGTCTGCAGTTTTTTAGGGGTCCCACTGTCTTTCAAAACTGAGGCAAAAGCTTCTGTAACATCCTTCCCCGATTTGTTTTTCAGGACTCGTACATAGGCTTTCTTTGAAAATACATCTATGACAGTTGATAGGTAATTAAAGCCGTTGTTTGATTTTGACAAGGCCTGCATGTCGCATAAGTCAGCTTGAAACAGCTTTAGTGGCCCTGAGACAAAAACCTTATTTCTCGGAAAACGAACTCTTGCTGGTTTGTGGTGTGTAAGCATCCTGTTCTGAGAGAAAGTTGCGAGCCTTATCTGATGAAACTTTCTCCCCAATCTCTCGTTGTAAACCGGTTCTAAACCTTTCCACACCTCCGTAACTACCCTGATGTTTTGGTGAAATATAAACCTTTTTCATTACTTCCTCCATCTCTGACTGATGCTTGAAAAAAATGATACATATTCATTCTCATTATTTTTATTTCATAAATTGTACACATGTGACAATAAAGCTAGTCAGATATAAGAAATAAAGTCTATTCACACTGTAAAAACAACCGTTCGCTCCAATCAAATGTAAAATCTAATCACACTGTAAAAATCAGCCGTGAGGCCTAGTCAAATATAACGAATAAAATCTAATCGCACTGTAAAAAATAACCGTGCAGTTGTAATGAATCAATAAGAGGGTAAATTGGATTAAATAAATTGCTTAAGAGCTATTTATTTTTATTGTCATTACTTGTGACCCATAGCTGTGATAATCAATTAATTATAGAATATCACCTGCTTGGTCTTTAAGATGATTAGGCAGAAGATTCTAAGACTCTTTGTTTATTCAGGGACTGTCATCACTTCGTTTAGGATTCAATAACCAGTCAGGTTTGCAAACAAATAATAATTTATTTTACAATTTAAGACTTGACAAATGGTTTAAACTATTATTTACTGTGAGAGGATGCGAACTAAGAGATGGGTGTCTGGAACTAGGTGTGAATATAGTATTTCAGAGTCGGTATCATGAGAAAGCTGAATCCTGGATGGAGGAAATTTGGTTTGCAAGTAAGCTACAAGGTGTTATTCATCAAACTGCATACAGACGCTATCTGCGTGTCTACATTAACCATAGAGGCACCCACTTGACGGATCCAAAAGTCAGAGGGGGTCGGATGACCGCTGGTACCGAAGGCTGTAGAGTACCGAGGTACCGTCCTTTCAGTCCTAGAGATGTGTCTCGGGTCACGCCAGATGGATGGAAACCACGTGTCTTGGACTCTTAAGGAGTCTAAACAAATGAGCTTTTCTGCAGGAAGAGACTTTCTTGTGGTTCGGCTTCGCAGGTGCAAAAGCTTAAGGTTTTGACTATGTCAAAATCCTTCTGGTGAAAGAGGCTCGCTCAGACAGCCGTTCTGAGCTTCTCTCTCGCTGTCTGTCTGACTGGCTCTGTGAGAGTGAAGCTCTTTTTAAGGCCTGGTGTTATCTCAGAAGTTGCCAAGCATCTCAGAACACAGTCTCCGATTCTGAACTCTGAAATGTGGGACAAGGTTACTTATGTGTCATGTCTTTATCTTAGCCTTACTCTGTCTGCAAGTGTGATGACCTAATCCAGTAAACATACTTAGTATCATAGAAACAGATTCATGAAACATTTCATCATTTATACATGGCAATATTTAGTGATTATTAATTATAAAATCTTCTTTCTTCAATGATTATTTTGAAATATAAAATTATTACTTTTAATTATGAAATCTTCTTTTCTTCTAGGAATAAAAGTTTATCTAACAGAGTTCTGTGCAGAACCTTGGGGAAAAGAATCCTACTAGTTCATCTTTCGTAATTCTTGTCATGTGTCTTGCCCATGTATGTCTGATCTCTGAATTGTGTGTACTGAAACTCTAATTTCCCTCTAGGATTAATAAAGTATCTTTGAATTTGAATTGAGTTATCTGTTGAAGCTTCAGTTCAGCTGATGAAGTCATCTGATTAAAGAGCCTGCGTGTAGACATTCCATCTCCTGTCAGGGTAAAATACAGCAGAACATGTGTAGCCAGGGTTATTTGCTTTGGCCATGCATTTGAACTGTGGGATCTCAAAATCAGTCCTTCTGGTGATGTTACAGGGTTAACTACTAGAAATGTTTATAATAAAAAAACAAGTTGCAGAAGGGACAGCGTGCCCCCCACAGTTCGCTCCACCACCGCAACCAGTGCATCCAGGTCAGCTTTGGTCAGGCGATCATACACCGGTAAAATGTCTTTGTGAATGGGCATCACAGCCCTGAATCCGTGCAGCTGCGTCACAGCCAAGGTGAGCAGGATCTCAGTGTCCAGCTGGAAGCCATGCAGACTGAGAAAACTTTGAAGAGCCGGAATCAGCTTAGGTGTTAAAACTCTGCTGATAATGTCAGAAAGGTGAAAATAGTAAAATAATTCATTTTCAGCTACGTAAAGACATTCATGTTGCTGCTGACTGGGGTGATCGATCTTGTATCCATGACAGATTGTAGGTAGGAGAGCTTTGATCGCCATGTTGACCAAGTGAAGAAGCCCCATCTTCATTCGGTCCACCGTGTCTTCTGAAAACACCCGGTCAGGCAGACGTAGAGGCTACTCACCGGTGCTCTGGATGTCGAGGGTCTAATGCTGCTGCTGTTGCACACCGTCCTCCCGAGCCGGTTGAGGCAAAACCGGTGGCGGGTCAGGGATTGATGTCTCTGAAGAATGCGGAGTATCAGGACTTGCCGGAGTCTCATCAATCCAGGGTCTGAATGGTACATTAGCATAGATGGTCTCCGGAACCTCCATGATTGTGGGGAGCCGTGGGAAGTTATCCTCTGGAAGGCATGATGGTGGTGGCAGCGACATGGGCCGCAGACTGCCGTTGTATCTTGGTGATGATGAAGCGGCTAGCACCCAGCTCGATTGCGGGGAAAAGCTGTCTGGGATCCATAGTTCATCAAGGGTCGACTGAGTGTAGAAACCCATCATGCTGATGCAGTAGATCAGGGATTCCCAAAGTGTGGTGCAAGAGCTGCCGCTAGGGGGTGCGCGAGGTGAAAAGTGTAATGGCTGCGGAGCTCAGAGAAGTCTGTCATATGTCACCATTAGCGTAGCCAGAAACTCATTTGTGGGTGGACCTAAGAAAATTAAGTGGGCCCAATAAATGCAATTGAAAACAAGTATATTTTGTGTGTGTGTGTGTGTGTGTGTGTGTGTGTGTGTGTGTGTGTGTGTGTGTGTGTGTGTGTGTGTGTGTGTGTGTGTGTGTGTCCCCTCCGCATGTGCCCGAGCTTCATAATAATAATACGCTCCGAGCGTCAGCACTCTGACCTGTGCACGCTGTTAATAGCAAGATATATTTCGTATTTGATCATTTTTATCGGTGTTTTTATCGGAGAAATCTGAAGGTGGTGAGTCATTCTGGAAGATTGTAATTAACACCCTGTCTCATGCAGGTGTTCTGACATTGTAAACCGCACACACAGAACATTGTGGATGTAACAAAATAAATCAGGAAATGATTCCCATCTGAGCATTTTAGCATTATTGGGTGCGCGGCTAAATAAGTTTGGGAACCACTGCGGTAGATCATCTGGGATTAAATGGTTTCTAGCTGAAAGCTCTTTATAACTAGTGATGGGGGGGGGGGGGGGGGGGGGTCGTGGTTCAATGATGCGACGGCTGCTTCTCCTCCTCCTGAGGTGGGGCTTGGAATTCCAGCTTTTTTCGCACTGTCAGAATGTCTTTCCAGCAGCGGCTGGTACGAAAAAGTGAAGTAATATGAACCGCCACTTCATCTATTTTCTCACACCAGGCCTCGAAAGGTACAACCAGTAAAAGTCGGTAAATACCGCATTCAGCATGCACATTTTCCAGCACAAAAAAGAGCTCCGATCCTCTCTACCGGACCAAGGCCTTGAAAATCCACTGCTCTTCCGCATCCTCCAGCCCCTCCCATGAAGCTCTGAAAGCTATCACGGCATTCTGGATTTTATCCAGCGATGGAAGAGCTTGCAGCCTGTTGCGTTTTACAGCCGGACGAGGTCTCTCGCGATCATCTTTGTACACCCTGCGTGGAACTGCGAGGTTGTGCACTGCCCAGTCTTAGGAGAGAACTGCTGAATGTGATAAATGTTGCTTGAGAGGTTTGTCCTCAGCAACATCATGGATTAGACACAGCTCCTTAGTGTCATAGCTGAACCGTTACCCAAAACTACCGGAATAGCCGTAAGGTTCCAGCGGCCATATTTCCTCCAAGGACTCTTTACCGCCAAAAGGAGGAAGCTGAACTCTACACATGTAGAATGTAGATTTGCGGGGAGCACCACCCCCTGCAGGCAGCTGATGAATCGCTATGGATTTTTCACAGAGCAAGGTCTGTGATAGCGGCGACGGCGTGTCCACGCTCTCCTCTTTCACCTCCTTCTCCTCTCGGGTAGAGGTTGAAGCATCGGTTGTAGACACTTCATCCATCTCCTCTTGCTTCACCATTTTCTTAGAGGTATTTTTTCGGCCTTTCACCATCCTGATACGTTCTCAGTCTGTCCGCTGAAATGGATCAGAGCTTTTAAAGAGGCAAGCAGGGTTGGAGGGAGGGATATGGGGTATTACGTATGAAAGGGAGGGGCTGTGGGAACTGTGGGGTGAGGTATCCTAACACAAAAGAGTTATCAATCCTAACTTGACTTAAAGTGGTGCAGATTGAATACATCAAAGCAGATCATCAATATACATCTTGACAGAAGGGGTCTTGGGGACTACAATCAATAACTTCATGGGTCATTACACAACAGTCATCAATTCATGTCTTGACATATGGGGTCATTAAAGGTCATATCACAAAAGATCATAAAACAATACACCTGTCAGTTTTGTCTTACGGTGGTTTGGGGGAGAGGTCATAAAGGTCAAAGAACAATAGACCTGTCAAAAATAGTGGCAAAGGCTGGTTTCTTCACCTCTCTCTGTAGAGACCGAAAGAACAAGATCACAGATACAAGCGACCGAAATAAGTTTCCTTCACATGGTGGCTGGGCTCTGAGATACTTAGGGCCTGTCCACACGTAGCCGGGGATCTGCCCAAACGTAGATATTTTTCTACGTTTTGGTCTGTCATCCACACGAAAACGGAGTTTTTTCACACGAAAACGGATCTTTTGAAAAACTCCGGCCAAAGTGAAGATCTGCGTTTTCTCCGTGTTGGGTGTCGGCGTGTGGACGGACATAACCGGAGTTTTAAGGTCCGCAACGTCACTTTCTGCGACAAAAAAAATGCTGACATCACGTGTGCGACCTGTGTTTACACTAGCCAACAGCATGGATGCCCTCAGAGCTGCGCTCGCTTTATCAATTGTCCAATTGCTTTTTGCTTGTTTGTTTTTGCAAGCGGAATTACTGCTCCTTGCGGAAGACCACAGACGAAGGACGAGGTTAAGAACGGGGGAAGTACTGCCGCCTACAGGTCTGGCATGTCCTTAACAACGTATTTATCCGGGTACGTGTGGACAGAGTTTTGTTTTAAAACGAGGTGGTGTGGATGCAAGTTTTTGGAAGGGCGGATATTCGTTAAAAAAAAACCGGCTACATGTGGACTAGGCCTTAGTCATCAGTGGGGAGCTCGGAGTAGATCCGCTGCTTCTCCACATTGAGAGGATCCAGTTGAGGTGGCTTGGTCATCTGGTTAGGATTCCTCCTGGATGCCTTCCTGGTTAGGATTTCCAGGCAAGTCCAACTGGGAGGAGACCCAAGGGAGACCCAGGACACGCTGGAGGGACTATTTATCTCAGCTGGTCAGAGAACGCCTTAAGATTCCCCCAGAGGAGCTGGCCCAAGTGGCCGTGGAGAGGGATGTCTGGGCCTCTCTGCCTAGGCTGGTGCCCCCGACTCTGGCTAAGCGGCTGAAAATTAATGGATAAATAAAAAAGTTTTATAGTTTCCCTTTAATTTTTCTAAAAACAATGCCTGATTTTTTTCTACTAAAATATCACATTTTGTGGCCCTTGAAGACAAATAACACAAGGATTTTGGCCCTCTTCAATAAAAGAAAAGAAAAGGAAACTCCTTTATGACTATAAACGCGACAAAGCAAAGCATAATGACTATTTTCATCCTACCATTCCTCATTAACTAATCATCAGGATGCTTAAACTCCTCCCATTTAGGCACAAGCTCACTCCTAACCTGCAGGCACCATTCCACCTTTTTCCAGTCAGACTCGGGAATAGAGACTCTCATCCCGACATCACACTAGACTGCGCTCCACGCCACAAAGGTTCCTGCTAGTGAATTAAAAACTGGTGTCAAACACAGACATTGAGCTGGGGCTTTTAATTTAAAAACAGGAATTGGATCTCACTATAGTAATATAACAGGTCTAGCAGCTGCTGAAAGTGACCATTTAAATTCAGCGGTGTCTTTGTAATTTTATAACCTGTTAGAATAAAACTTGTAGAGCTAATAATCATCATTTTGTCCACCTTAAAAGCCTCTTTCGGGTTGTCAGGCAGGCCTGTGCTTTAAGCTTCATCTCGTTTGTCTCTTATCCGCCCTCATCAGCAGGCAGGAGAAAGAGGTGGGGGTGGGGGTGCTCATCCATGATCCTAAAGAATGTAGCATCCTTATCAAAGGCCTGGGTGCTGAGCCTGGGTTAAAAATAGAAACCAAAGGAGATTGGCATCGATTTCTGCAGGCGCTGACGGCCCGATTGACAGCAGCACCGCTGCATAGGGCTGTTGAGCCATCGAGGGAATCCGCCAGACTGCCTATGATGAGATGAGATGGAAGATAACTTCTGACAAGCCCTCCACCCGCCACCCATTTCTAATCACCCCATCTCCACACACACACACACGCAAACATGCACACATGGAGAGAAAAAGTAATTACCGCATGCACGCACACACATGAACACACACACATTTGCTGCCCCCTGAGCAAGTAATGGGTCTTTGGCTGGCTGAGCATCCACCTGTCCTCCGTCTTCTGCCAAGTCAAAGCTCATGTGCTCACACACATACAAAATACCTCTGGAAGTCCCTCCACAACTGGCCGCCGCCATCCTCACGGCTTATCTCACTCAATTATCTTCCATCAGTGAATACGGCCTAATATCCACCAGGCTTCCTGTCAGTGACCTTTGTTTTACTGCTGTAACCAAACCACACAGTGATTGGTGTGATTAGACCGTCCTCTTTAGTGCATCTCAATGTTATTCGTCTCCTCCAGGTATTAGAAGCGATTGAATCATGAAAATGGATGCTGCAGCCTTTTGCAGATGACAAATCTCTTGTCCCAGATAAGTGTTTTAAGTGAATCGTGTGGCATCTGAAGCACGGGCCCTGATGATTGTTCAGCTGCAACTAGCTAGTGGCCAGGTAGTGATTCATGCTTCAAAAAGAGAAATCGCATTTTCATTTTGAAAAACTCCCCAAAAGAGGATAAAATATCAGGAAATGCTCCCAACCTCGGCCAAATGTATGTAGCTTGAGGTTTTCCTCATAATTCTCCAGGGAAGTGAGCATTTCCCAGAATATTCCCGTCACTGCTGTGCAATTCAACATTTTTCTTCAATTATTCAATGTTTCAGCCAAGTTTCCCCGAGAGCCACAGCCTGGATTTCAAAAGTAAGAATTGAGAGTCAAAACTCATGACTCATCATGACAAAAGTCAGTTTAAAGAAATGGTTTTAACATCCGATTATGACTAACGTGTAATGTTTTCTTAGGAATGTGATAACTTAGAGCAGCCAATCGTTTTTTGTTTATATCTCACTCTAAAATAATCAGAATTCTTGAAAAAAAAAGAACTGTGTTGCGTTTAATCATAGATTTCATCCATCCATCCATTTTCATCCGCTTATCCAGAGTCGGGTCGCGGGGTTCAGTAGCCTAAGGCATAGATTTCTAAACTTAAACTAAATATTAACACTCAGAAATAAAAGTTAAAGCCATGTTTAGTCACTAGGACAATTTCAAAAATAATATATCACGTATGATGAACCGGAAAGCGTCAATACTTTTTCTGTGTACATTTGCAGTCAAATATTCTCAAACCTTGATTTGTATGTATAGGTAACCACTTTTAGGACTGCATTAAGCAACTTTTATTCAAATACTTACTCATTTGTTTACATAAATTTGGAAAAATGTGAACAGAAAATAATATGTTTGATTTTTATCATGGAAGTGTTTTTACCTGCTGCATCTGTGCTTGATTGTTGAAGAACATTGCTGATGATAAATAAAGCATATTGAAAATTATATTTTGCAAACACCGCTCTAACAAAGCCAGGATTATCCAGAGGAGACAAAACAATGATCAATAACAGCTGAAAGGTTGACTCTTTCTCATTATTTGCTGATTTGCAACCGTTTTTCAGATGGACTTTGTCCTTCAGGATGATCCATGACTGCCTCGGAGCCAACAACTCTGGGTTCCTCATAATTAGAAATATATTGGCATCTCTGAGAATCAGTTTGTTTCCAGGTTGGGATTATACCAGGGATGGTGGATTTCCCTACGGGTCCACTGATGTAGTCTCAGCATTGAGCTTTAAAATAGCTAGGTGTTTGTCTCCCTCTGGTGGTGAAAATGTGTATCTATCTAATTTATCTCCTGGAACAGATGCAATAGCAAACAATCTACTAGAAATTAATTAATATGAGTTGGGGAGATTTTCTCAGCACCCTGGTTGTGTCCCCAAACCTTTGGAGCTGCAGCACATCTTGATCCATCCTCTGAAGCTATTTAATTCTCTTCCTGTCACGTCGTTCTGTGTTTTATGAACGTGGAATAGGAAAGTGGTCAGTGTTGATCAGAAAACACAGTAAATTTAAAATTTTGACAACTTCTCAGCAATTCCAAGCCCACACTTGCACAGGGAGAACATGCTAACTCCACACAGAAAGACCACAGGATTCCAACCGACAACCTTCATGCAAGGCAACAAACTGCCACCAAGCAGCCCCAGAATGGTTTTGTAAAAGACTTTCTCTTACTGCACCTTTAATTTTAAGGTTTGGCCTCCAAAGGTCGTTGGGGGTAATTTCCTTCACTTCTTTTATTGAGTAACTATGGTAACGGGGATGTGGTTTCCATGTGGAAACAGCTGGCTGTCTTTCCTTTATCATGGGACATGTGATTAAAAACAGAAGAGATGAGAGTTTTGAAAAATATCAGAAATGTGTGTTTTAATAATATTTGTTTACAGCTGATGGAATAATCCAGTCATCATCCCAGAGTATTAAAATATTATTTAATTCTGTTTAATCTCTGATGTATCATTTATATTTGTCATTAAATAAATGAAACCAGAAAAGTTTGTTGTTAAACAAACCTTTATTTTGATAGGAAAGACACGTTAAAACAAGTATATCGCTCTTGTTCTCATTTATTTATTAAATCCACGGAAAACCAAAGATCAAAACTATTTGTTCCTACATCCAAACATGGCTGTGTGCTTGAGATGTGTTTCCATGTTGCATTTTGTGCAAAGGTCTTGAGACAGTTGATCTCACCTGAAATAGGAAACTGATGCAGAAATTAACCTAATTTTATTAAACACACACACTCACACACACACACACACACACACACACTTTTAGGCAACTTGGGTTGCCGCTGTTGAAACTTCAGAACTTTTTGCTCAGCACCAAACTTGAGTTAGAGTTTAAAAAAAATCCTAACATGGAAAAATCCTGTGAAAGAAAAGTTTTAATAGTTTCCCAGAACATTTATATCTTCCTCCAAATTATATTTTGTGTGTGAATCTGCATTCAAGAGGCTCAAAAGTAACAGCAATAAACCCGCTGTAGAACTTCCAGCTCTCCCTTTCTTGTAGCGATAAATATAGATTTATCTCTATATGTATCAAATGTGGTGTAGATTTAGTTTGTTTTCGTTGTTTATAATCTTATATTAATTAATTAGGGTGTTGGGTAATTTTATCAATCCAAGATTACCTTAGGGAAAGTTCAAAGCACAGGGGGTTATAGTAATCAATCGATCAACACCAATACAAATCATAAACCATCAATTTAGACTTTGCAAAGTGGAGAGAAAAGATACACACCAAACAAGGTTGTAGTTCACTCTCATCAGACAGACGTCCTCCGAAAGTATTTATTGAGCACACACACAAAAGATTGACACACACACATTTTGACATTCCTTAGACTCTCAGGCGGGAAGCTGTAAAAGGGAGACTAAGCTTTCTCCAGGTGCACCCTAAATCAACAAACTTTCTCAAGGGAGTTTTACTGATAAGAGGTCGGTGCCAGGGCAAGGTCATCCTCCTCCCTGTAAGACCTGCTGGAGCCTGTTATCTATCAACAGAGTAAAATAAATGGATGAAGCTATGTTTAAAAAAAACACCAGAGTCAAGGCATTAATATCAGTTCAATAATGTTAATATCAGTTTTTACCCAACACGGGGCACCACCAAGTCTTTGTTAGTGTGAACTTGGGACACTTGAATGGACATTCAGATTTGTTCAATGTAATCAGTCTCAACTTTAGCACCTCAACTCAACCTAAAGGATGAATTCTTTCCAGAATGCGCCGACTATTCTCAAGATCGCTAGAAATGATCTGGCGTTATTTACGTTTTTGTGAGTTTATTACAAACATCAGTTAATACATTGATAAAAGGACCAAACACAGCTTATAGTTACATGCATGTAATTAAGAACATGGTTATACCCAAAGCTTTATAGCAGTGATATGAAATAAGTGATCTGTAATAAAGTGGAAATTTGGTGACACACGAGATTATAGTAAAATGGGGAATAAGTTCTAAAAGGGGAACAAAGTGAGTGTGTCTGTGTGTCACGCTGTGAGTTGGGGGAGGTTAGGACCCAAGATGCAGTAACCAGGATGACACGAGGCAGGAGTTGTAGAAAAAGAGTAATTTCCTTTATTAGGGATAATTGTCCAAAGTAAAAACTCCAAAAAGGGCAGGAAGCCAAAAACATAAATCCAAAATCCTAATGCGTAAAATCTTAGAGACCTAGAGACCAAGTGCTCCTTTAAAGAGCAGACCTGGAGATATCCAAAACCAAGAGACCAAGAGAGGGAACGAGACAACACTGACACAAACAATGGACTGACAACACATTGAGACGCAGACAGGGTTTTACACACAAAGGGAAACAGTCAGGGAGACGGGTGACAGGTGTGTGGGGAGTAATCAGAAGGGATCCGGTGAGACCAATTAACTGAGTGGGGGGGAAACTGACTAGGTAAAATAAATCTACAGATGAGTGAACTCCTAGAACCTGAAAACAAGACACCAGAAGAAAAACACCAACAGGGATGGGATTACTATATCAGAAAACACTACGTAGAGAACCTGAGGGAAACCTGGAGGGAGCTTGAGACCTATAGGGGCACATAAACCAAAGAAGAACACCTAAGAGGAAAACCTGGAGTGGGCTGGGGAACACAAGGAGACACATGAGGAACACAGACACATAAGGGGAACCTAGAGAGGGATGGAGAACACAAGGAGACACATGAGGGGGACGTAGGATGCAGATCATGACACTGTGTTCATATGGGTGTAGGAATGCAGGAGGGTGTGTGTGTTAATGTATGTGCGTGGATGCAAATGAGAGTTGGTGTGTGTGTGTGTGTGTGTGTGTGTAAGCAAATAAGGATTTGTTGCGGCAGAAAAAGAAGGGTAAATCTTGAGAGCTAAACGTGAATTTGGATCGAAATAAAACACACCATAAAAATGGGATAATCTGAATTCATGAATCGGCTTAACAGAAAAGTCAGCCAGATGAAAATGATTCACAGACCTGTTTTCCGTCGCCAAGAGAGTGACCTGAGGGCTGAAGCAGCCTGTGCCCTCGCTTGAGTGAAGCCTCCAAGGGCTGTAGGACTTTTGGCACCCAGAGTAGGTCAACGGCGTCTGTGGGGTGGAGGATGTGGTATTCCTCTATCATGGCTTGACTTTCGGTTCTTGCAGCGGCACCCAAATGTAGGATTCAGAGCGTGGGTCCAGGTTCAAAAGCGAGGCGGGATCGAAACTGCTATAAGTTAGTTGTTCTCATAATGTGAAAACTCGACCGGACCAAGCCGACTTCCGGTTTTACGTAGAAAGTCAAAACAAAACAAAAGGAGTTGCCTCTGAGTTTTACCGTAACTTTTGAGAGCTAATGACTTAACTTTTAGAGTGGCGGTTTTTGCTAGGCCAAGATGGAAAAAGCCAAGCAGAGGTTCGCTTAAGGCATCTTGTTCTTTTTTCTGCCGTCACGAGGTTGAACTCTGGCCTCTTATAACCTTCCTTGGTCACGGTCAAATGTATTTCACTCCTTAACCACTGGATGACACTATGTCTCTTTCAAATAACTCAATCTTCCCACCAGTGAATAGTTCAAATCACAATTTACTAAACTTATTCCAGATGAGGCATCCAAGTAATACTTTAAACAGGAAAGAACTAATTTCATGTCTTAAAACTGGACAGTTTTGCCATTAGTATGAATTTTAACTGGAGAAACACAAATTGATAGAGGTTTAACATAAAAGAAAAAAAACACAAAACAAGCAGTTAGGTTTGTAACCGATAAGATTTTAAACATTTACTTGGAACACCTTGATTTCTAATGGTGAACAAACCTAAAACACCTTTTGACTGTGGATAAATAGAAAATACCAGGGTCTTGAAAAAGACTAAATTCTGGCACCTTCCAGAACAGACCCTGAGAAGTTTTACAAGTACCCAAGCCTTGGGGGAGAGTCAGGTTTTGGCAGGTTGACAAAGAACAGACCAGTTTCTGATATCGTCATGCGTCTCCAACTGGTACAGAAGAGAAAAACATGTCACTTGGTAAAATTTATGTCCCTGGGGGAAGGTAGGAGCTAGCCAGTTTCAAATTCCCCCCGTTGCTGTTAAGTGTGACAGGAAAAACTTTGTGTGAACCCGACGAAAGTTAAAACTGATGATATTAATTGTGGATTTCCACTACATTCTGTTGCTCACCTGAGAAAGAACTTGAACGGGGGGAACGGGGGATAAAATCTACCAGTTGTACCTCCGCATTTATTTCCTGCCATAAAAACAAACAGTTGTTTATTTATCACACATGATTCAAACTGATGTTAGCATCTACATCTGACCTACGTCTCTTTTTACCTTTTCAGTCACATTTGTAATTATCTGCTGGAAATAGTTGTGATGATTCTTGAGCGTTACAGGTCAGGTGTGATATTATTACCAGTCCCTCCGACCACCTTGCCTGCTGGTGGTGGTCGGAGGGACTGGTGGCGCCTGTGCTCGGCAGCCTCGCCTCTGTCAGTGTGCCCCAGGGCAGCTGTGGCTACATTGTAGCTCATCACCATCCGTGTGCGAATGTGTGTGTGAATGGATGAATGATACACTGTAGTGTAAAGCGCTTTGGAGTCCTTTCTCTGAGAGGTGCTATACAAGTGCGGGTCATTTATCATTTATTTATCATTTAACTAACTAACAGTCCAGGTGCAAACACAACACAGGGTCATGTGACTGAAACCAAGCAACTGGAGTGGGCAGCTCTAGGATTCATGAGTCCGACTGCAGAGGTTAAGAAACTGTCCTTGTGGTGAGAGGTTCTGGTCCGAATGGATCGGAGCCTCCTGCCAGATGGGAGCGAGTCAAAGAGACAGGGTGAGACAGATCAGCTGTGATCCGACCTGCACGCCTCAGTGTCCTGGAGGTGTACAGGTCCTGTATGGAGGGGAGTTTGCAGCCAATGACCTTCTCAGCAGAGCGTACAACACGCTGCAGCCTCTTCTTGTCCCTGATGGTAAGCTCCAGCGTACTACATGGTGATTGAAGAGGTGATGATGGACTTGATGACTGTGGTGTAGAACTGCCTCATCGACTATACTGGCAGGTTGAATTACTTCAGCTGCCTCAGGAAGTACATCCTCTGCTGGGCCTCTTTTATGATGGGGGTGATGGTGGGCTCGCATTTGAGGTCCTGGGTAATGGTGTTGCCCAGGAAGCAACATGAGTTCATCATTGTGATGGGAGTGTCAGACAGGGTTATGGGGGGGGGGAAGTGGTGCTGTGTGCTTCCTCAAGTCCACAACAACCTCCACTGTCTCCTGGGTGTTTAGTACCAGGCTGTTGTGGCTGCACCAAGACACCAGCCGTTCGACCTCAATTCTGTAGGCTGACTCATCCCCGTCAGAGATGAGTCCGATGACGGTGGCGTCGTCTGCAAACTTGATAAGCTTGACAGACTCATGGTTGGAGGTGCAGCTGTTGGTCTACTGGGAGAAGGGCAGAGGGGAGAGAACACAGCCCTGAGGGAAACTGGTGCTGATGGTCCGCAGCTCCAAGACGTTCTTCCCCAGCCTCACTTGCTGCTTCCTGTCCATCAGGAAGTCAGTGATCCACCTGCAGATGGGGTCAGGCACATTCATCTGGGGCAGTTTGTTTTGGAGGAAGTCTGGCAGGACTGTGTTGAAGGCAAAGCTGAAGTCCACAAACAGGATCCTGGCATAGGTACCCGGGGAGTCCAAATGCTGCAGGATGAAGGGTAGAGCCATGTTAATGGTGTGGCAAGGTGGAGAAACTAGGGCCCGGGCGGGATTCAATCCCCAGACTCCCAGGTGAAAGTCATGTGCGCTAACCAGTCAGCCAAAGGGACATCCCCTTGGCCAAGTAGCCAGGGCGCATGATCAATCGGGTCACAGTGACAGGACACTAACACTGTCACAATGGTATCAGCCACAGACCTGTTGGCTCTGTAGGCAAACTGCAAGGGGTCCAGGAGGGGAGCCGTATTATTCTCGCTGGTTCAAAGGTCAGCAATTTATTGAATAAAATATTTTTGCATAATTAGATTACTACACCATAATAAGTAATGTTTTGTTTCTCCCTTCAGAAAGCATAACCTTTAAAGCAAGGGTCAACAACCCGGTGCCCTCAGGAGACCTATAAGGTGTCCTCGGGCCTTTTCTAAAAATAGCACAATTCACCGCTCAGCAAAGTATGAAATGTTATTTTCTGTGGCAATTTTCCAAATCATTTCATGTGATTAAGACACATTTGTGGGAGCTACAGAGGAAGACAACACTATTAATGAGTTATACAGTGAAAATCTGGGAAGGAGTGGTGGAAGCTAGGCTAGTGAACATCTGTGAGCAGCAGAACAGTTTGATGCTAAGAAAGAGTTCTGTAAATACTACTTTTGTTTCAATGATTCTAAAGGAGAAGTGTAGAGAAGGTTAGAAGCTAATGACGGTTCTGAGAGAGGAGCTGTGGAGCATAAGGAGGTCTGGAGTTACCAAAAAGTATTAGAGTGGTGAAGAACATGAGAGCTGTGAGACGGCAGTGTAAGGACTTTAAACTAAATGTATAGTGTAACTAAAAATCGATGAGACAGTGAATGGATGACATGTGATGTAATCAGAACCAGCAAATCCGAAGAAGCGATTAGTTCTGACGGGAACTGAAGATGTTGTTTTGAAATAAGCTTGGGTTAGTTTCAGAACCGCATGAGACACCATCAAGCCGGGTCTACCTGCCTTGTGGAAGTCCTCGGTAGATCAGGAATGCCGAGGTCCAATGAACCCTCTCTGGAAACCAAGCTGGTAGAAGAAGTCGCGGTTCCGACCAGACCCATCTTGAGTCACCTCCGGCACACGACACTTTTACTGGCGTCTGGTCAGACCCAGCCTGGGTCGGTGGAGCTGTTATTCTGAAAGGAGCTGTTGTTGCCGCTGGTTGTTATAGCGACTAGATTTCTCCAGCTTGACGTGGTTCTTTCGGTTGAAGAGTTAAAGTTCGGATTGGCCACTCCGACGCTTGCTCTGGAACGCTTTGAACTGGCGTTAGAGCTGACGTGGCATCGTTATATACCTCGGATGTTATGGTTAATTATCGAATGAAAATTACCAAACACCGTCAGAAGCACGCCTCCGTCAGATCTGTAAGATTCTGGTTGGATCAGTGAAAAGAATGTGTTATGTCTTTTAAACACTACGTGAAACGAGTCCTGTTGGAATCCTTAAAGAGCAAGTCACCCCCAAATAAACTTTTTTTTTTGCTGATAAACTAAATAAACGAGTGTCTAATTGTGCTGCAGACACGTGTCGTCAATAATTTGGCACTTCAGTGCATCTTAGTTAAAATTTAAATATTCTGCCTAAAACTGTCAGTGTTGTGCCGTTGTCAGGTAAAAACTCTGCACTGTATTTAAATTAAAATCTGCCACCGCTATTGGCTAAGAGGTAAGCTATGATGTAAACTAGTACATTATGATGTCACAATGCTGTCGTGAGCCTGTGTGTGTGTGTATTTGTTAGCAACTCCGCCTTCTCGGTCTGCCAGGCAACAGCATTTGTTGCATTTTTCAAACATGAAGTGGAAGTGGAGTTAGACTCTGGTAGGAGTTGACTTGCTCTTTAAAGTCACAGTACTTATTATTGCTATAGAATCATAATAAAGTAATTAATATTTTTTATTTCACAGGTCAGTCACATCTCATTATTGACTAACACTTTGATGGATTAGCTTTATTAAAATAGAGTTCTTTGATTAATTAAAAGAAAAGAGTTCATTCTTCATTCTTCTGTCTTCATTGCTGGAACGTAAACAGTTTAGAAGCGAATGCATGACCTTGAGGCTGTTTCATGCACTCTGGCACCGTGTCAAAAGGGAACAGTTGTTAGAGGATAGAAACGGCTCCTTCCTCATGTTACAGCAGTGAGGGGTGCTGTAGGAGTTACAGAGGAGTTTGGGGGGGGGGTGCTCTGACCCCCTCCTTGTTCGCTTTGGTAATGGACAGGCAGATGGGAGATGTTACACAGGAGTCTCCATGGACTTTGATGTTTGCAGGTGACATAGTGATCCGCTGTGAGAGCATGGGGCAGGTAGAGGAAGAGCTAGAGTGATGGAAATATGTACTGGAAAACAAAGGAAAGAAGACAGAATCCAAATGAGAGGGAACACTTGAAGTGGGACAGTGATGTTACAGGGAGTAGAAGTAAAGAAGGTAGAGGACTTTATGGACTTAGGGTTTATGGTCCAAAGCAACAGAGAAGATGAAAACGAGGTGAAGAAGCATGTGAAGTAGATTTGAATGGGTGAATTTCAGATGTGTGTGAAAAAGGTTTCAGCAAAAATGAAAGGAAAGGTGTAGAAGACAGCAGTGAGAGCAGCCATGTCAGATGGTCCATGAGGACAAGTCAGACAACATAGGAGGAGGTTACAAAGCTCAAGACGCTGAGGTTCTCTTCGAGAGTGAGGAGGATGGAAAGGATCAGGAATGAGTCCGTCAGGGGGAACAGCACTTTATATCTTTTGCAGATTGTGTCAGAGAGGTCAGACTGAGATGGTTGGACAGGAGATTTATGAATGTGGTGAAAGAGGACATGAAGTCAGCTGGTATGAGGGTAGAGGATGCAGAAGACAGGTGTCAGAGTCCAAGCCCCCAGGCCGGGCTCTCCCAGCTGACCGGCTTCCGTCTTGGACCACATTACCCAGCATGCCCCTCGCGGGGATTCCCTTCACGTTGCACCTGCGTCATTCCATGTCTATATATGGAAGACGCCACACCGGCTCTTCACTCAGTCATCGTTCCACCGTGATCCATGATCAGAGCATTCCAAAGCTACTACAGCTAAACCTCCACCTTTCCTCCTCAGACCTCATCCGTCAGCCTCTCCAGCACAGCTTTCAGCCAACCGTCTGTGTAATAAAAGCTCTTACTCCCGAACCCAGTCTTCGAGTCTGACAACAGGACTAGATGATTGTCTCCTGAAGGGAAAAGTCCGAAGAGAAAGACTTTTTTTTAAATCTCTGTTGCACTGATATAGATTTGGAAATTTTAATGTTTAAAGCCTTAAAATGTGTTTATTATACATTAAGTTTAGTTAAGCTCAAATCTACTCTGGTTCAAAGGTCACTATTGTGCATCTGACAAAATCAATCAACCTGGTAGCCCTTCGTATGGCTCCGTAATCGTGAAGTAGCTCTCAGCCTCACAAAGGTTAGTGACCCCTGCTTGGATTGTTGTTGTAATGCTACCACATCGCCACCAAATGGTGACTGAAGTCCAGCAGAAACGGCGGACAAAAACCGAAGAAGAAAAAGAGGCTGCATGTTAGCATGTTCACAGTTTCGATCAATGGTGTCAATAATAGACATATTACATGATGTATTATTTATGCATTTGATTTTGAAAATTTTTGAATTCCAAAGCTCACACGCACTAACGCCACACTTCCAATTTCTCGCGCTGAATACGTCACGCAACTGTACACTTTCTCCTAGCTACAGCGCTAATAACTGCGTATTATCGCCCTCCAGTGGCGACAAGCTAGAACTACACCAGGTCTGTAGAAAATCTTCTGGCTTCCTTTTCCCAGCGAAGCTGAAAAACTATAATCTTTGTTTTTATTTCCCCGGGAGGAGAAAAGGGAACGACATTTATAAGTTACAATAGTTTCTTATAAAATATGTTAGGTGAATTCTTAAAACAATATAACATGTGTGGCGTTTTCAACAAGGGAACTTGCCCTAACAATGGTTTCTCATTATTCAGCTAGAAACAAACAAATTGAAATGTTATTAATGTAACATTGTTAAACACCAGTATTGTGTCGCATCAAAGTGCTTAACCCAGCTGGTCCTCGAGGGCCGGTATCCTGCATGTCTTTGCCCCAACACTTCTGATTCAGTGGTTGGTTCACCTGTTCTGCAGCTCATCAAACTGCAGAAGCTTGTTAATCACCTGCCTAATGAAATCGGGTGTGATGATGCAGAGTTGAAATGGACCAGGGTTCCCCAGCCCTGCTCTAGAGTCATGGTCTTTTATAAAAAATTAGGGATTTTTTGCCATCTGGTGGCAAAAAGCTAAAATTACACGTTGGTTCTGTTTAGCCTTGTTTATTCAGATAAATAGGAAATTTCAGTTATATCTAAACTCATGTGGTTTAAAGGAAACAAATTAAAGCAGGAGAAAAACATTTCCAAATCCACCCTATTCACAAAAATGCTTCAGAAACCTTCCAATAGGTCGTGTATATTTTACAGCAGTTGAACATAAATAACGACAGTAGTTAACCCTGAATGTAGTATTAGCAAATAAACATTTTCTGTTAATATGTTTGCCTGCATGCTATAACCTTACTAATTTAAAAGACACAAAATAAAAAAAACTGTTCTGCAAATAAAATAAATGTAATTTTTTTGTTCACGAAAATAAACATTTAGTTTTTCCACATTTTTATCTAATTTATTTTGTACATTTTGCTCATCGTTGATTAACATTGTGGGGTTTTTTTTACAAAGCAAATAGATAATAGATAATTAGAGCATCCATTTTGCCTATGAAAACTTAAATCTGGCATTAAATCATTTATTTTTTTTCCTCTGTAGAATTTATTCTACCAATCAAAATACACTGGACATGCTCATTAACCCACCCTTCTTACCCCAACATATGACGCTTGACCATGTGGACCAAGACCCTGGTCATCTTTAAGAGTTTATACCTTTTTTGTCCAGACACACTGATCTAAGTAACAATGGTGGAAGGCAAACAGCTGTTACTATGGGCTTTGCTCACTTCTTTGGACTTGATAGCAGAAACTTTATTGATATTTATTCGTCACATTCATTCATTCCTCTTTATCTGATGTGTATTTGTCTTGTCCTTTATTTGCTATATATAGTCAAGCTGTTAATGAATGTTATAAGTCTTGTGTTGTTTACAATAAATTTACATTTTGATGATAAATTGCCATCTTTCATGTTCACAGTTATGTGTGGACGCAAACGTCATGCATTGAAATTCTTGCAGCTTGTGCATTCGGCTGTTTTAGAGCAGCTGCTGCTCTGCAGGACAAAGACTGCTTCAGGGTGGAGATGGCCATGGCTGAGATGGTAAAGATCCACTAATGAATTGGACTTCACCACTGCACTTTAACTTACACATTATATAAACAATCTCATTTATCATTATTTCAGTGGTTACTCATGCTTCACGTATGCACACATTGCGATTACTACTACTACTACTACTAATAATAATAATAATAATAATAATAATAATAATAACTGTGGCTTAATTATAAGGTTAAATAAGAACCGTTTGAGGACCGAATGAACCGAATCTTGCTGGAGAACTGATTAAAATGATTCAAATCCTGGAAAAGAACTGTCATTTCCATCATGGTTAAATTGCGCCCTCTAGCGTCCATGTGCCTGAGCTGCCTGGTCGATCCGGTCTTCGTCAACCAACCAGGAAAGAGGGTTTGCCATGATCTGGACCGAGGCGGATGAGACCAGAAACCTTTGTTCTGTTTTTTTTCCCCTTCCAGTAAAAGACGAAATCCAGCTGCCTGTTCATGCGTCTAGCTAAACCGCACTCTTATTTTATGAGTATTCCGTCGCAGGTGGTTGATGTATTAATCAAAAATTAGAGGAATGTTTCTAAAATAACGGGGGGTTTTATGCTAGGTCCGCGTTTTCTTTTCCTGTAGCCACAACCCGAAGGCGACTTCCGGCCATTTTTTCTTCATTTTTATCAGCTGCTAAATGGAAATAACACGCGGAACTGAAAGTGGAAGCAACCGAGGTGCGTGAATGGTCATAAAAACAATAATTACAGCTTTATAATTGTCCGACATGCTCGTGTGTTGGCATCAGTTATTAGCTACCGTGACCTCAACGGCTAATATAAACAACCGCTTTGTTCTCCTAATTATCCTGGGGTGGTTTAGGAAGTGGAGGTTGTTTTGCTCCCCTCGTGGATCAGCCGTCGGGTTTTAGCTGAATTATCTGAGCCACATGCTAATCGATCGCAGCGTTATATTTATGAACTTGTCCCTGTCGACTTCTGTCAGAAATCCAACAGCCTTTGAAGCTTGGTAACAAGGGTCAGCTGAAGTAGGTGTGGGTTTGTTGTGGCTGATGCTGCTGTTGTCACTGCCAGCAGCTCTGGCATGTCATTATTTATTTTACAAGTTTACTTGTGCATGCTGAGCCTCCTGGCTGTCATCTGATGTGTCAGCTAGACGCTTGAATGAATGAAACTGTTTTTAAAGAGAATCTGTTCCAGCATGCATCCTGTCGGGTGGTTTATAAATAATCCAGTGGATATCTTAAACACGATGTGTTACTACAGTTACTACACAAAAACAAGCAAGTTTATTATGGCTCAGGAAATCCACACTACCAGTTCAGCTCACACTCATCTGACTGCATTGTTTATTTTATGTCATTTATTTATGTATGATGCTGTCACAGAAGAATAAATAGATTTAAAAATGCCTCTAAACTCCAAATATATATATATATGAACTATAATATTTTATTATTTGGGGGTCAAAACCTACTGGACTCTGTTTTTAAATGGCAATGAGATAATTGGATAGCCTAGATTTTTTTTTACTGTCAGGTCCTGATGTTTAACCAAATGTCATGCTTTGGTTATTTAAATGTACAAATAATATAATAATCTACAATTTGACTGTATGGTTGCTTTCATTGTTTACTTTTTGAGTAACTATAACAAAAATTAAACATCCTGCCAGCTGATATGCAGAAATGATCTAAACACTTAAAAAATATAGGGATTCACATGAAAATATAAACAAAGTTTGTGATTTTTGAGACTTGTTTATTCTCTACCTCTTCAGCTAATGATCTTCCCGTCCGTTATCTGCGGCTCCTGGCTCCACCCTTGCAGATTCTGTCAGCTGCAGTGTGGCAGGTTGTGCAGCAGGGACTCGTGGATCACTACGGGATGCTGGAGGAGTTTGTTACCATGGTGACGGAGCTGGTCCCAGAGCTGATGAGCTACAGTCAGAGGGCTCAGCTCATCCTGGGACTCAGAGCCAGGGTCAGGAGCATTCCCTGTTATAATACACAGAGAACAAGTGTTTCTTTTTATTTTTGAAGTTTTGAACTTTTAAAAACTGCACAGCAAATTTTTGTTTATTTATTTCATTTTTTTAGTGTAAATGTTTGTGCAGTTGCAATAGTTAACCATTCCATCTAGCCTTGATTTGATTTGTGTGTGTGTGTGTGTGTGCATCCAGCTGGTCCTGGAGCTCTGTCGAGGCGAACACCCGGTGGACATGCAGACCATTCAGCCACATCTGGACAGAATCAAAGCTCCCGTCAGCACTGCAATGGATCACCATGTGAGTTACCTGGAAAACAAACTGTTCCCGCTCTAGCCAGGAACGGAATAGCTGAAATTCTCTTCTCTATGTGTGCTTTGATCAGGTGACGATACACCAGGTGGAAGAGTCGGAGGTGAACTTTGTGGAGCTGGTGCATTCGTTACTGGAGGATCCCTCAGAGAGGAAGTATTTTTTCGAAGTAAGACGTCTCCTTTTGTGCATTGTACTTCTTTGGGAGTCTGCAGGCTTGATAAACGGGACTGCTGAACTATTCCTGTTCAGGAATATTGATGGTAGCCTAGCTTCTGCATCACCTTAGCACTGCTGATTGTGTGCTGAAGTCTTCTGGACACGCTTAGATGCCAGTCAGTCACGGTTTGAATTCCACAGCCTTGAATGACCTTTTATAAGAGGATGCATTCAGCATAAAAATCATGCAGATCTTACACATGTTGCAGCGTTTATGTAATCAGACTAATGCCAAAAAAACAACAATGAAGGGTTTTCATCCAGAAGAGCTAATGTGATTAAAATGAAAATTACTTTAAAGGCCAAAATTCAAGGAAAATCCTGCTGCATCCTCTCATAGCTCTGCGATTCAGCAGCTCCAGTTTGGTCTCTGGTTTTTGGAAAACAAGCTCAAGAATGTGTCTGGATTTAAAATACTGGGTTGGATTTGGTTGGAGATTGCTTCTGTCTTCACTCAAAGCAGCTGAAAAGAAAAGCTTTTAGAATCGCTGTTTTTAACAGTTTTTTCTCCTCCAAAACGAGGCTAGATTTTCTGGTTTCTCCTAGACTCTAAGCATAAACACAATAGATCTGAGTTCAGTTGGAAGTATTTAGTAAAATCAGATCAACTAAATGTTCATGAGAAAAGGGTCTCAACCTCTTGAGGAATCTGTTCAACTTAAGGTCGATGTGCGTCTTTAACAGCAGATTTTACGACATTATTGCAGAACAGACACAGATTCCCATTCTTGTCTCGAGTATTTGCATTGATTAGAGGCTTAATGAAACTCTACAGTCATTAACATTATTATTTGTGCATCAGTGAGAAAATGACGTCCCTCTTCTGCTGCAGCTGTGAACTCATTGGCTTATTCAGATCTCCCAGAATGCATCTCTTTGATAACTTTTTTCCCCTCTTTCTCATTTGCAGGAAATCTTTCCTGTATATTTTGGCCCAAAGTACGACACGGCTCTTGAGATGCTGGTCTGGGAGTTCATATCGAGGCTGGATGAGCTGCTGCCTGTTCCAGACTTCACACAGGTGTCGTGTTACTTCAACTACGGCTTGGAAAACAACCTCAGACTCAAACATCGTTAGTCCATCTGAGACCCCAGTGGCTAAATATACTAGTTGTATTAGTCTGACTCATGTTGTTTAGCTAACGTAGCATTCTGTGGCTCCAGGAGTTTTCTCTAACATTGTTCCAAACTGAGCTTTGAGCAGAGGTTCAGCAGAAGGGCTCAGGTGATGGGGGGAGGGGTTATCTGGGTGCAGCTGCTACGGTGTCCCAATAGACCAAACAGTCACTGGCGAAAAACACAAAACCAAATTTGTGTCGATCTCATAAATAAGGATATTCTTTTCTTCTTGAACGTGGATTGCATTAATTCCTAATAATTGCCTACAAGTACATCCATCCTAGTTAAACTGTTATTTATTGCAACTGCAGCATTAAAACATTTTAGACTAATAACAGGCTTGATGAAGATGGTAACTTAATCTTTTTTCTCAGTTGGCAGCTTTTCTCACAGACGCTCCGTCGGTTCTACACGACTGTTTACAATCTGTTTTCCCACCAGACGACATGAAGGGTGTGCTGGAGCACCACAGGAGCCTCGGCCATTTTGAAGAAAAGGGTACGGCTACAGGCGCTTGTGGTTAACACCATCCAATCTTCCTGATGGCTAAACCTATTTCTCCTTTTGCCAGCTTGTAATGTTTTTAACGTTTTTATTTATTCCAGAGCTTCTAAATTCTGGTTCCTGAGTTTAATATTTCTCAAATCAGCTCATGTTGGCGTGGAATAATTATGAGCTAATGTGAAGATGCATTAATCATGTTTGTTACATTTTCATTGATTCTTTTTTGTAATTAGTTTATTTTTATTCTGAAATTTAGAATCAAGATTATTGCCAATGGATGACTGCATTCTGTCCTCCCTGTCGCTGCCTCCCGGGGCCAGACCGGCCTCGGACACAGCCTCCTGCTCCCAGACTCTTAAAGACTCCACCCATCCAGATCATAAAGCAGCATTTCTCAGTGCTCCCAGCAGCAACATCGTCCTGGAGAACCCGAGCACGAAGAGCTTCGACTCAGCGAGGCAAAAACTGAGGGAGGAGAGGGACCCTGGAAGCAGGCACCTGCAGGCCCGAGGAGCACATGCATCCCAGGATTGGAGCGTACACAACTCCACACGCTCGTGTGATGACACGATAGACCTCACCATGTCTAACGAGGTTGCTGACACCGACTCAGAAGCAAGCAACCTCAGCTTATCGACCAGTCTGAGGAAGAGGAAGCGAAGTGGAGGGGTGGACGTTCCTGCTAAGCAACCTGTGGAGGCTTCGGCTTTCTTGTGAGATATTTGCTGTTGCTACTGTTTTATTCAGTTCACATCACATTTTGTGTGGCGTTCACGTCTCATTTAGGGTTCATTTCCTTTCTAACCTTTGCAGGGATTCATCTGTGGATGGCGAGAACTCAAGCGAATCTCCTTTGATCTCCATATGGGGGGATTACACAGGTTTGTCATGTTTCTCTTCCGATTTCTTTCTGTTCATCAGATGTCTACTGACGCGTCGTGTCTGATTTCAGACACTCAGGAACGCACTTTTCCAGTTCCAATGGACTCAAAGGTTCCCTGGTCAGACGAGGAGACACTCCACCTGCTTGACATTTGGGGCAAGGACTCCATGCAGCGAGCTTTGAAGGGCTGCTTAAAAAACAGACACATATTTACTCAGATTGCGCAGAAGATGGCCGAGAGGGGCTACATGAGAACGGTGGAGCAGTGCCAGACGAGGATCAAACGACTGAAGAAGTGCTTCCGCCAGAGCCACAGGTAGCTGTGCTCTTTATCTTTTCACACGTGGGATGTTGGAGTAACCTTTGTCTAGAATTCTTATCCATTCTTGGTCTTTTGTTAGAGGGAACTCGAGGCAAGAACACAAATTTTATTCCAAGCTGGAGCAGATCCTCATCTTCTCAGCTCCCTCCACTGTTCCTGAGGTGACCTACGACGTAGAGGAAGTCGCCGACGAGGAAGAGTCCAAAGACGGAGATGAGGACTTGCAGTTCGTGGGACAAACTGGCCAAATGGAAATTGGTACAATGTCACAAAATTGTCACTAGATGTCACTAAAGCTCAACTTTAGTAGTTTGGTATGGTCGACTAACAGTTAATGCAGATTCTTAAAAACCTTTAGACGTTTTTAATGATTATTTCTGATTAGAATGGGTCACTCTTGAGTTTTTCATGCAGACTGAACATGAAAATAGTCTCCTACACCTATCTTCTGCTTCAGCAGAGAACCCCCTTAACTAGTAGAAGGGCAACTGTCAGTGTGCCCCAGGGCAGCTGTGGCTACATTGTAGCTCATCACCATCAGTGTGTGAATGTGTGTTTGTGAATGGATGAATGGTACACTGTAGTGTGAAGCACTTTGGAGTCCTTACTCTGAGAGGCGCTATACAAGTAAGGGTCATTTTAACTATTAGCATTAGCAGCTCCACCACAAAGCAGAAGTCCTTCAGGATTGTGTTATTTGTGGAGATAGGACATCCATGTCGCAGAGCAAGTGGAGCCAGTGGTAGAGTTGTGTTGCTGTTAGCCAATCAGAGGCAAGATGTCCAAAACTCAGGAAGTAAGACTCCAAATTAGGGCTGTCGCGGTAACCGCAAAAATGAAATATCGCAATATGAAGAAGCCCACCGCGCTGCATCATGGGCCACCGCGATTACTGAACTTGGTTCAACACAATGATGCATGTTGAGAAGGATGGCTGCACTGGTATCAAAACGAAACGTTACTTCGCTCCTTTGGGAGCACTTTGGTTTTCAGTACGTCAGCTGCTGCGCAGCCAGAGTCCTTGGCCGAGACAGAGCTGCCACCAGCGGCAAAAAAATAATAATAAACGCTCGGAGACCTGCTGAAGTCCCGGACAAGCACTGCTTCTGCAGCCGTCCCGAAGAGAGTTTGAGCCGAGCTGGAGCTCACTCGCTACCTGCAGGAGGAACGCATCCACCCTAAAGAAACCCCCTGACATGGTGGAGCAACAAGCGGGAGAGATTCCCTTTGCCCGCCAGTCGCACGCAAGTACGTGTGCGTTAGTGCAACGAGCGCTCCATCTGAGAGGGTTTTCAGTGTTGCTGGAAATGTTGCCACCCCTCTCAGATCCTCTCTCAAACCGTATATGGTTAACATGCTGGTTTTCCTTGTAGGTAACAAGGACGTGACCGAGCTATAAATCACCGTCATTTGTGTGTGTGAAAGTGAAATGATAGTGCGCCCTCCCCCCGGCGCGCGCGCGCCCGGTACATGTAATTTTTTATGCTTGATTTTAAACAACTAAACAAAATGGGGACTTGTTTCTTATTTGTTAGATGCTGCAGCCAAATTTGCCTTTAAAAGTTTAACCTTCTCCTGAATTTTGTTGTTTTTAAGTTCAGTCGGACTCCGACTGTCGGAGAAACAAACGTTACTGCGATCTGTGTTGTTACTGCCCTTTGATCTGCATTCAGTAAAGTGTTATAAAAGAAGACACGGCAATTTTTAACCTTTTTTAAATGTGTAAACATTATGTTTAGATAGTACTGCAATAAAAAAAGGGCTGCAATAATATCGCACACCGCAATATTAAGCCACCCTGAATCACCGCAGGAGGAATTCCTCAACCGCGACAGCCCTACTTCAAATCCTGCCGTGTTAAGCTTCCCCCTGATGTGGCATTCTGCCAGTTTCTGAAATAAGTGCGTCTGAGCTCCCCCCCGAGTATGACTTGCAAAGCATTAATTCCGACTACAGACCACTGCAGATGTGTTGATTAAGGAAGTGTCCCATACCTTTAATTTGCCAGGCATTTTCAAAGGTTGTCAATGTTTGTGTTGAAGGAACTCGAAGTGTGCCGTGGACAGACCTGGAGTCTCTGGCCCTGATCAACGTCTGGGGTGCCGACAAGATGCAGCAGGATCTGAGAGGAGTGAACCGAACTGGGCACCTTTTCTCCCTCATATCCAGTCAGCTGGCCTCTCTGGGCTTCTCCAGAACACCAGAACAGTGTCAGACCAGGCTGAAGAGGCTCAAATCAAATTTCAGGCAGTGCTACCAAAACAAGTACACTACAAAAGATCCTTAAAAGTCTTCTTCTTTTAAGATTTTCATATAACTGATCATCCATCTTCTATATTTTACAGTTTGAAGGGACAAGAGCAAGTAAAATGCAAGTTCTACAACGAGCTGGGAAGAATTTTAGTGAAGGGCTTTGAGTCATTAATCCAGATGGAAGAAATGTCAGCCAAGGGAGAAGAGAGCGACTTTCTTCCCCCCAGCCACCAGGAGATGGGTAAAGCAAACAGAACAAGTGTTCCACATAGCAGGGTTTCCCCCAGCGCTTTATAAGCCTGGCGGCCCGCCAGGCTAAGCATCATGCCCCGCCCCCCTCCCCAACCCTACCGTGTCCGCTGACACGAATGGCGCAGCGAAACTAGAGTCCACCATCAGCTGATACCGGTGAGAAACAGCAGCGGAACTTGTGCAACCCCCCCACTCTCGCTCTCACAGAGCGCCGCGGGACGGAGCGAGAGACCCCTCCCCCAACGGCCAAAGCCGCACTCATTTTCTGGAGGAAGCCCTGCATTAGAATAATTTAACACACTGTTACACAGCTCTCAACTCTGTCATTCAGAGGTGGAATAGATCCAGTAATAAACTTTCTTTGTTTTCCTATAGAGTTGGCTGCGGGAGCTCAGGAGGACCGTAAGAAGGTGCCATGGTCGGACAAAGAGACCATCATCCTGCTGGAGATTTGGGGTGACACACAGGTATCATCCAACATTTACGACTCTTAAACCAGATTTTCCAGAATTGTTTGTGTCATTCAGAAAATATTTGAGGCTTTTGCTCTTTTTCTCAGGTCCAGCAGTGCCTGAGGCGCTACCCGCACAACGGGCACGTCTTCACCGAGGTATCGGAGAAACTCAACGCCAACGGTTACTCTCGCACCCCAGATCAGTGCCACACCAGGATCAAACGGTTGAAGGCTAACTACCGCCAGTGTAAAGAAAACATGAGGTAAGTTTAAACTCTCGTCTCGGTTTCTGCGCCGCCAGCCGGCTGCGTGCGCTCATGTCTTTAACCTCCACAGCCTTTCTGGAACGGATCACGTCGACTTTAAGTTCTACGACCTCCTGGAGCAAATTCTGGAAAAGCAGCCGTCAACGTCGGCCGCCGTGGTGACGGACTCCATCGAGATATCAGAAGACTCCAACGAAGAATCTGCAGCGGAAACAGGTGTGAAGTTGTGTTTACGTGGCTGCTTATTTACTTGTGTTTTCTGTTTCATTTTTCAGTTTTGGACAAAGTCAGCTTTAGAGTTGGATCACTTTGTGCTTTACTTTCTTTTTCTGATGTTTCAAACAAACTAGTAAACAATTTAATTAATAATCATTAAATTAATCCAAAATTAAGAAATAGGATTTGCAAACAAACTTCATTTACTTGCATTACAGCTTTTTACTCGATATATTTAAGTCTTCTATTTTCTTTTGTAATTTATGAAATTAATCAAAAAGAGGCGACAAGATTAAAGTAAATGTGCTGTAATTTAATTAATCTAATTAAACATTAATGATTGCTTGTGACGGTTAGTATAGGGGGAGGGCTAGGGCTGACAGATTTTGTCTCTGATGTTAGAGACCCCGGTGTCAACAGAAAGACCAGCCTCCAGCTCATGGTCAGACCAGGAGACCCTGGCGCTTATCGAGATCTGGGGCCAGGAGGAAGTTCAGAAGTCGCTCCGTGGTTTTATCCACAACGGTCGTGTTTATGCCGAGATTGCCGACCGACTGCACGATCGGGGCTTCTCTAAAACACCCGAGCAGTGCCGCTCCAAAGTCAAGTCCCTGAGGATCAACTTCCGGCAGTGCTACGACCGGAAAAAGTGAGATCAGTCTTTCTGTTTCTGTGCTTTACCCTTTTATTATAAACTCAAAACAAATGTTTGTATTTTTGTTAGATGTGGAAGGAAAGTCGATTACAAGTTTTACCACCAGCTGGAGCGAATCCTGGGACAGGAGGCCGTTTCTGTTGATGAGTTTGATGAACGGGACGAACAAACAGAACCGGATCCAGGTACCATCAGGATGCTGTTACACATCTACGCCCTTCTGGAGGAGACATGGTTTTCATGCCTTTGTCTACCTGCAGGAGTCACAGACAGCTTAAACGCACCGTGGACAGAAGAAGAGACGGTCGCTCTCGTTGAGGTGTGGGCTGCTGATGATGTGCAACACAGCTTGAAGACCTGCGTCCGTAACGGGCACATATTTGCAGAGATTGCTGAGAAAATGGCCACCCTGGGCTACCTGAGGACAGCAGAGCAGTGCCAGTGTCGAATCAAAAGGCTGAAGAAGACATACAGGCGTTACTGCAACAATCGCAGGTAAATTAAACAGATTAGTAGTGGAGCTCTTCCACTTAGCTCCTGTTCTGCTTACTAAGACTTTGTGTTTTCCAGAAATGGAGGGCGCCCTGCAGCGTTTCGATACTTCAACCTCCTCGCCCCGGTTCTCGGTGATGACTCAGGAATTGCTGATGCAGACGTTTCTGCAGCTGAAGCTACATTAGAGCCCATCTTGGATGCTGATCCGGTTTTGTGTAGGTTTAAATATTATCCGCCTCTTGCTGAATGACCTCTTCAGCATGTTCAGAAGCCTGTTAATCATCATTTGATTCAAACCAGCTGAGTTGGTGCAGGGAAACATAAAAACGTGAAGAAGAAGAAAATATCATTTCTGTAGCGCCTCTCAAGATAAAAATCACGAGGCGCTTCACAAAAACAAAAAATGTAAAAATATAAAAAATAATTTAGAAAATGGTTAAAAATATATTTAAAATGAGCAAAAAAATAGACAATTGTGATAAAAAATGTAAAGAAAGAGAGAGAATGAATAGGAAAGAGGGAAATCAGTGGATCCTGAGGAAGGTGGAATGGGTGGGGAGGCAGACAGTGGCCCTCAGGGCCTGGACTGAAAGGCCCCGCCTTAAGCCGAGCGTACACTGTGCGACTTTTTCACTTTTTTGAGCCGATTTTCCACTCGTGCGAGAATCCACAAGATCGGGGCGAATTTTGCGCTGAGCGTCGTGTAGTATACAGGGGGTTACGAGAGGTGATTAACACCACGTGACCGGCTACTGATCAGCAATCGTGAGCTCGCACGGACTTCTGGTGTGTTTGATATTTTGCTCGTCCCTCATGAGGGTATCGCACTGTATCAGAACCGCTCACGGCGCATGCACAATCCTGCATCAACGCCGCTCGCCCGCTATTTCCCTAATAACACACGCTGTTCGTTTTTATTTCTACACGTTTTTTTACTTTCAAAGATTGTCAAGAAAGCGTGTTTGTCGTGTTCATGTCAAATTAAACTATCACAAAACACAGATTTACTTTCTTTATTTCGTTTTCCTCATCCAACCCCATAAATCCCTGTGTGTCCTCCTGCAGCACTCCCGAAGGACAACAGGCAAAACAAAAAAGTCTTGACGTGTTGAGTAAAAACTGCTATTTTTAGCATATTTTTAGGTCTGACGTGTTGCTACCAGACGTGCAGTGTGAGCAGTCAGGTCGCATCCGAGAACTGGGTCGTACAGTGTCAGCACATGACTCATGAGATCTGCCCTGCGAGGAAGTCGTACAGTTTGAGCTGAAGCTGAGTGCTACGAGTGAAAAAGTCGCACAGTGTCCGCCCAGCTTTAGAGAGTCGTGCTGCATTTTTGAGCACTGACTCAATAAAACTCTGGTTTCCTGTTTTAGTCGAGCAGCCATCAACAAGCCACCTCCTGACTGACATGAGCAGAAAGATGCCCTGGTCAGACCAGGAGACTCGCACGCTGTTGGAGATCTGGGGAGAGGACAACGTCCAGCTCACCCTGAGGGGCTGCCTGAAGAACCGACACGTGTTTGAGTACATCTCAGAAAAGATGAGCATCCACGGATTCATAAGGACCACAGAGCAGTGCTACACCCGCATAAAACGCCTAAAATATGGCTTTGTCCATGAAAAGTTAGTCAATCCCAATTATTTTAACCACAAGTTTGTTCATGTTGTAGCTGCCTTTGATTTAACAGTTTTTTTCTATTATTATTTTCTTTAAATGTAGGGAAGAGTTTAAATTCTTCAACGAGATGGATAAAATCTTCAGGAGGGAGGTGAAGGTGGACGAGTCTGTCGCAGAAACGTTGGCCGCAGAAGAGTCGGACGACTGTGCTCAGGAACAGGACCAAATGAAAAGTAAAACTACGCTGGAAACCAAAATATAGAAACTTTTTTCTGTTGTGGAAAGAGGGAGGGGATTATTGTGCAAATGGCACCGATTAGGATTCACTACAATATAATCATCTGTTTGGGCGTCTTCTTCAGGTCTGCTAGTCTGACCTGTTAAAACCCGATTCACATCAACACTAGACTAATGCAGTGAAATTACCCAGTAAAGATGCTGTGAAGCAGGAACTGTAAACAGTTGAGCTCACAAATCCAAATTAAATTTACAAATTTGAATAAAAATTGGAAGCATTTCAAAATAAAACAGGAAGTGATGGACCTTATTGGTGAAAGGCCAAACATTTAGAGTTTTCTCAATCTTCCAGCTGATACAACTGCAACTGGAGGGATTTATTTATACAGCAGCAACGTGCATCTTTATCCCTTTAGTTGTGTTTTTCATTCTTGAAAGTCTTTTTAATTAAAAGTGATTGTTGATCATTATTTTAGTTGTTTTAAAATGCAGGTTTTAGTTATAAAGTTTTGTAAAATTTCTGAAACTTGAAGTGCCATTTCATATTTAAGCAGATGTATATAAATAACTTTGCTCTGTTTCGTATAGATAAAATTTGTTTTTCATCTCCTCAGGCAGCCAGTGGGCAGCTGATAGCACGAAGCTGGCTTGGGGCGACACAGAAACCGAGACTCTCCTGGATATCTGGGGGAGCGAGGAGATTCAGGAGAACCTGAAGAGTTCTGCCAAGAACAAACAAATCTACAAACAGGTGTCCCGGGCCATGGCCAGCCAGGGCTACGTGCGCACTCCCGATCAGTGTCAGTCTAGGATAAAGAGGCTCAGGGCCAACTTCAGACACTTCCTGGAAGGACGACAGTAAGCACAATCGACTCTTGTTGAAGCTGCATGATTTCATAACTGTGGGTGTTGAGGCGTGACTTTTTTACTGATGTTGCATCATTTCTGCAGGGGAGACAAACAGGAGTGCAAGTTTTTTGACCAGCTGGTGCAGATATTTGGCGACAAGTATGGAATGAACTCCAATTCTCCGCCTGATGAGGCACCTGAAGCCACGGGTATGTCATGCCTGCTTTATGCATTTATTGTGAAATTCTTTTAGTTTGTAAATAAATGTTGGCCATGAAGTAGCACCTGGCACAAAAATGCATCTGAGTAATTGTTTTGCAAAGTAATTATCTTTCAAAGAACATAGCATGTAATATTGTGGATGCACATATTTGGACAATAAATATCACCTCTGGTTGAATGTAGTAGAAAATTAATCCTACATCTGTTTCTGTCTGACCCAGAGTTCTGAAATCACCCTGCAGCTTCAAAGCAAACAAGAATCATGAAGAACAAAAACAATAATGATACAATAGTTACTGCTGTGATAAAAAGCTCCTTTTATATACTTTTACATTCTTTTAGAGATAAAGACCTACTTCAGGTTGAAATCCTGTGTGTGTGTGTGTGTGTGTGTGTGTGTGTGTGTGTGTGTGTGTGTGTGTGTGTGTGTGTGTGTGTGTGTGTGTGTGTCCTTCAACTAGAGTGTCTTATTAATTAATGCCAGAGCCATGACACGATGCTCAGGGTTCGAAGGACAAAAACTGAATAAAAGTCTAAAAATCCTCCCTCATGAGAACATGTTTTTGTAGTAAATCATTTTTACTTGAACTTAAATTGATTCAAAGCACATGTGAGTAGAATTGCATAAGAGACCCTCCTTCCTGTAACTAGTCTTTTTTTTCCTCCTTATACTTGATTTCATGTGTTAATCTTTTTCAATTGTTGATACAGAAATTCTTGTGTTTCAAGTTAAATTATTTTAATTGCTCTGTATTCTGTGTTTGTTGTGGGTTTAATATGTCAAGACTTTTATTTATTTAAATTATGTGTATTTTTGAAGTTTTATAATTTGTGCGTGTTAGATTGCAGGAGTTTTTCCAAATCCAATTATTGGAGAGAACTGTCAAAAGGCTTTTTTTTTTCATATCATTAAAATAATTCAAAAAATTGTCTGATTGTGAATTTATTGAATGAAGTTTTGCCTGAAATGATTATGTCTTCTTTATCAATAGTAAAAAAAAAAGCATTACATTTGTAATGAGGTTGAATTTCCCTTATAAAAAGAAAGAGTACAAACTTAAACTTAGATGAAAAAAATGTAGCAGTGAAATATGAAATGTTTTACTAGAAGACATTTAAAAAATCTTCCTTTTAGTGATTTTAAGTATGGTAATCAATGAAAGGGTAAGGTAATTGATGCTGCTAATAGCTTATGTTTTAATTTTTAAAGACATGTTTTCAGTATTTGCTTTTATAAAGATGTAAAATACATTTATTTTGATAAATATCCCTTTTTCTACTCCCTAGACCACCGTAACACGTTAAACCCTATACTGTCCACTAGGTGGTGCTAGTGGACAGTAAACTATCCTTACCAAGCTAGAGTTGACTTTGGACTGTTCTTGAAGCATCCTGTTCACATCACCTTATTGGCTGATTTGTAAAATGAGATGAGAGACTTCTTTTCTATCTTCAAACTCAAAACCTGACATCTATATACAAGCAGGAGTATTATTTACTTGTATCACCGCCATAAATGTGTTAAACAGATAAACAGACTTGTTTTTAAGTTGCAAATGTCACACAGAGACAGAACACATATACTTGAAAACACATGGTTCTCAAAAGTTAAAACAGTAATTATGCGTCTAAATCTGACAGAGCATCCAACCGCTGGAGCCTGTCTGTGTCAGCGAATGTGTGTTTGTGTGTGGATTACTCATGTTGTGAGGACATAAACCTGTAATGGAGAAAATTACTAAAGAAATTAAACATCCATAAATTAATAAATGTTTATAGGAATACTCATAGTGAGGTAATGATTATTATCATGGCTAATCGAGACATATGTGTGTGTGTGTGTGTGTGTGTGTGAGAGAGAGAGAGAGAGAGAGCAGTCACCGGAGGCTGACAGGCTGACTGCAAGCTGCTGGGGGAATGGCCACATTGAGGCTGTTGCTCACAATCACAACACACACAAACACAGTGCCACATCACCAACATGTCCACTCTGCACTCACACACTCTCTCTCACACACACTTTTGCCCTCAATTTAGGTGTGCACCTTAATGAAGCCACTCTCCTTAAACCAAACACGCCCCAAAATGTTTGTCATCCATTCACACTTTTTGTCTCCTGTGTGTGTGTGTGTGTGTGTGTGTGTGTGTGTGTGTGTGTGTGTGTGTGTGTGTGTGTGTGTGTGTGTGTGTGTGTGTGTGTGTGTGTGTGTGTGTGTGTGTGTGTGTGTGTGTGCTTACACAAAAGCACATGCCATCTTTTAACAGTGGATGTGGTTTCATGGAAGTGGACTGTGCAGATTGGGCTGCATGGTGGCGCAGTGGTTAGCACTGTTGCCTCGCAGCATGAAGGGTGCAGGTTCAAAACTCAGCTGCGGCCTTTCTACGTGGAGTTGCGTGTTCTCCCCATGCATGCGTGGGTTTCCTCCGGGTACTCTGGTTTCCCCCACAGATCACAACATGCCCTATAGGTTATAAATTGTAAGTAGCTTTGGATAAAAGCGTCTGCTAAATAAATAAACATAAACAGATGGGATATTTTTACATTGTTCTTGAGGTCATGGCCCTAGACTTCCAACAGAAAACCACACAGATCCCAGGGTGTGGATGGCTCTGAAAGGCTACTTTTAACTGGATTTTCACAGCAAAGCTTTGCAGTGAGTTAGTTTATTTCAGCAGCTGTACAGTAATTGTGCATGCTCCTTTTCACCCATAATTGGATGAGTGTTGCATGATTTATAGAAGATGATAATGGGTAAATCATATAAAAATACTTATATAACAGAAGCAGAGATTATCTCGTCGTCGTCGTCTTCCTCCGCTTATTCGGGTCTGGGTCGCGGGGGCAGCATCCCAACTAGGGAGCTCCAGACCGTCCTCTCCCCGGCCACCTCCACCAGCTCCTCCGGCAGGACCCCAAGGCGTTCCCGGACCAGATTGGAGATGTAATCTCTCCAACGTGTCCTGGGTCGACCCGGGGGCTTCCTGCCGGCAGGACATGCCCGAAACACCTCCCCGGGGAGGCGTCCAGGAGGCATCCTGACCAGATGCCCAAACCACCTCAACTGGCTCCTTTCGATCCAGAGGAGCAGCGGTTCTACTCCGAGTCCCTCCCGAATGTCCGAGCTCCTCACCCTATCTCTAAGGCTGAGCCCGGCCACCCTACGGAGGAAACTCATTTTGGCCGCTTGTATCCGCGATCTTGTTCTTTCGGTCATTACCCAAAGCTCATGACCATAGGTGAGGATTGGAACGTAGATCGACCGGTAAATCGAGAGCCTGGCTTTCTGGCTCAGCTCCCTCTTCACCACAACAGATCGGCTCAGCGTCCGCATCACTGCAGACGCCGAACCAATCCGCCTGTCGATCTCCCGATCCCTCCTACCCTCACTCGTGAACAAGACCCAGAGATACTTAAACTCCTCCACTTGAGGTAGGACCTCTCTCCCAAGAAGAAGAAGTAGAGATTAATGGAAGTAAAATAAGTTGTACAAATGCATGAAATGAATACAGAGCCAACGGTGTCTATGCATATATTTTTTAACCAGACTAGTTGCGTTATGATTTATTTTAATGGACCCAATAAAGGAGGAGCCATGATAGCATTGTGCAACCTGCCACTGATTCATGCAGCCTGAGGGCAGACTTTTCACCTCATGTCACTACAACAGGCAGGCTCACGTCCTCTGTGTGTGCTTGCAGACCTGATATTCCCCAGCTCTCATGCATACGTTTTCTTGCTCTCCCTCCACACACCTCAAAATAAAACAGAACACAAGGGTGAGGGAAAGATGCAGATTGTGTGCATGTGTGAGAGCGTGTGCAAGGATCCTCCCTACCTCAGGGTTGTGTATGGGCTTGTTACAACAACATTCTTTCACTCAGCTGCTTCTGAACAGTGCATTCCAGACAGAAAAGGAAGAGAAAAGAAAAGAAGAGAGTCATCAAAAAGAGAAAGAATGGCGGGAGACAAACTGATAAAAGAAAGGAACAGAGAGGGAGAGACATACGTACAAAGTTTCCTCCTGCGCTCTGTGCTAAAGTGGGAAGACAGGAACACAGGAAATTGGTGAAGGAGGAAGATGGGAAAAATAATATTACATGTAACCGATCCCTGGTGTGATATTTGAACCCCTGGCCCCCCTTTTCCCACATGGAGGTCAAAGGTCAGGTTCAGATAAAGTACAGAGTAACGAGAGCCAGCCTGGGAAAGTAGAAAAGGAAGGTCATGACATCCTACCATGCAGCTATTAGGCAAGTTATACATAGACACGCATGATCATCTTTGGTGTGTATTTCTACACCAGTGGAACTAACGTGCTCTCATAAAGCGAATCAATCATTTCTGCACAAACTATAATTTGCTTTAAACCTTTGAATCAAAAATGTGTTCAATGTTTTTCAAAAAGTTATCTTACAGAACCTGTAAAATAACCAAACATATATTTATATGCATTTGTTACATTTGATGTTTTTCTTTGAAAATACTGTAAAATAGCAATTCATTAAAGGTCTAGAACTCCAGAAAAACATTTTTTTTTATTATTTCTGATTATAATTGGTCACTCTGAGTTTTTCATGCAGGCTGAACATGAAAATAGTCTCCTACACCTAGCTCCAGCATTAGCTTCTGACAGAAAATAGAAGGTGAAACTCTAGGATTAGAAAAGCCTGACAGATCTACATCACACTCTTAATTAACATGCATGGATTCATCCATCTTGACTCACGACGGGGAAGGTTGTTGTTGGTTTAGCGTCCAGGAAACAGCAGAGAACTTCTCGACTATTAGAAGCTAACCGTTAGCATTAGCAACTCCACCACACAGCATAACTCCTCCAGGCTTAAGTTGTTTGTGGAGCTAAAATATCCACATTGCAAGTCAGTGGTAGAGTTGCATTGCTGTTATCCAATGCAAGGTGAGATGACCAAATAGGAGGACATAAGACTCCAAAAGCTGCTGTCTGAGGCTCAGCTGTGATGTGACTCACTTCTAGTTCCTAGAAATGGTGCACCAGTCATTTTTGCCCTCCGAGAACGACTTACAGTGCATTCATTCCTGCTAGAAACCACTACAATTGTATTGATTAAATGAGTGTACAACACATTTACACAAAGAAAAACAAATAAGGACCAAATAACGCAAGATAAAAACCAAGTGTTCATCATCAAAACAACATCAGTGGTTGCTTTCTTTGGCATGAATCGTTTCTCACAAACAACACACATACATATATATATATATATATATATATATATATATATATATATATATATATATATATATATACAGCCTATACATTTGGAATTCTATATTTGATGATGTATTGCAGCAGTTGGACTGGAGACTCTGAAACAAGGTTTGCTTAATGAGGATGGAGTGGAAACAGAAGGGACAAGGAAGGGGAAAAAAGCAAAGAAAACACTCAGTATGTGCCGATATAACAAGCAAATAAGTTTAAAGACTAGAGCAACAAAAAGCAGCTTGTGTGAGTAAAAGCTTGCTGGCACAGCGACAGCGTCCCCTCTTCTTCTTGCTCCTGCTCCCAGTGAATAGATGGTTTTGTTTTCTGTCACTGGTAGAACGAAAGGAAAACAAAGTAGCTCAATTCCCTTTTTCTTCTGTGTTAGTTTATTGGAGAATGGTTCATCAGGAATGAAGGTCTATTGAGTTTCTGTCTCCCAAAAGTCTTACGGAGAACACCAGTCTTCTTCATCTGTTCTTCTCATTTTTTGAGCTATAATAAAAGTTGAACTACCATTTTCTAGATTAGACATTCTATGGACAACATGAATTAAATTTGATTTTTCTGTTGCAATTTAAATGCATTATTAGCAGTATTAAAATATCTTAAAAGACTCATCTCACCCAGCTCATCATCTATTTAACCTCCTGGATGAAAAACTGTAACACCAGAGCTGTAAACTGTGCTACCTCCAATACCGGGCATATTATTACTTCATACTGTGATCCATCTATTAAAGTGTAATTTGTTGCTTCCCTGTGCAATGCTCTTACCAGACAAAAGTCACGGCCATCTTCTTCCACTGAGGCTCAGCTGTGATGTGACTCACTTCCTAAAAAAGCGAAGAAAACACTCCCATTTATTATCAAAAACAATAAATGGGAGTCTGTGGTGATAAAAGTTATTTTCTGATCCTGTTCGATATGTGTCATGGATTTCACTTATAGTTTGTGGGAATTTTAATGACACATTTTGATGCCAGGAAAGTACTTATTCACAACAGGCAACAAAAGATCCTTTAGGTTTTGTGTGGGAAGATGTACTGCCCGTCCCAACAATTTTACATCATCAAACCAAAGAGAAGAAAAATGGCTTTGAGTTTAGCGAGCTTCACATCCATCTTCCAGGACTAAAGAAGGAGAATTAAACATAAGAAAATCACTATAAATCTGACCATGTGGAAAGTGTCAGAGTCTGCTGTGATATCATAAATGAGACTTCTGATTTGTTGTCTTTTTATTAGAGAATTTTTTTTACAAACAAATACATTTCAAATTGTATGACAGACTGAGTTGAAACGTATAATTATCATTTTAACTGAATTACAGCATATGTGTAATAACATTGTAGCCTCATTCGCTGGAAGGGGACAGTTCATGTCAAATTCTGCATGCTGAATAAATAAATTGATTTGAACCTTTTGCTGATTATATTGTTTTGTTAAAAGGAGATACGTCTGTTCATTTTTCTGAAGTGACAATAATACACATTACATGGATATCTTATTTATTTATTTATTTATTTATTTATTTATTTATTTATTTATTTATTTATTTATTTATTTATTTATTTATTTATTTATTTATTTATTTATTGATTGATTGATTGATTGTTCCCACTATGAATGTTGGATGCCTGTGGCTGATAAACTGAGAAAAACAGGCATAAGTTTTATCCAATCACGCGAGGCCGTTTGGTAGAGCTGCAGCCGTCTCAGCCAATAACATTCTGTCACACGTTCTCTTGCTACCAATCAGAAACAGGTATATCCTGGAAAAGGCGGGACTACATCTCGTCGGTTTTGCCCAGTCCGGATGTTCTCCAGTAGCGAATAACGAGCACTAGTGTGAATGTGGCAATCGAGGTAGACAGGGAGGGGTACAGAGACTGACCGGACCGGGTTTTTTGGTATTTTTTCTTTATTTTGTATTTTCTCGCCGAGCCTCGTACTGACAGTTTATTCCACGCCGCGGTTGTAAACTTGTTCGAGGGGCTGGCTAGCCGGCCGTTGCAGCTTTTCTTTGGGACTAACTGCTGTCGTGAAAACAGTCCAGAAGAAAGAAGGAAAGGCAGAAACAACATGGGGCGATAATAAATAAATGTGCTGTGTTGTGGACCGACGATGACTCTCTGGGAGGACCCGTGAAAGCCTATTTATTTTTATTTATTTCCCCTTCTCCCTCTCCTTTGTCCTCTGCTGTTTTATTTTTAATGTTCTCCTCCCCTTGTTAGTCTGGGAGATATATTTAAACGGAAAAAGGCAGCGTTTTAAGAGGACTGAAAGATGGACCAAGCCGGCATCCTGAGACAGTTTATCCAGGGGGTGAAGACCATGAGTGAAAGAGACGAGAAGAGGGGGGAGGACAACTTTGGCAGCGACTTTATGGTGAGCCTAATTCAGCAGGAGTCTAAAGCTAGACTTCTTAATTTTTCCTGTGTCAAAATATCCACGTTTTCCTCATGTTGACCCTTTATATCCGAGCCCCCTTTCCCGTCTTATGGTTCCCTGTATCCCCCAGGAGGTGAGGCGGGGGCGGCCACACTATGCCCACTTCCTTTTCCTCCCATTTCCAGCCTTTATATGGCGGCCTTGCATTGTCTCCCGAACCGCACAGAAACGCCACCAACTCCTGTCTTCAAATCAAAGAGGCAAACAGCAAAACAAGTCACGTCACCTTAAAGCCATTAGATGTTTTTGTCTGGCATAGCGAAGAGCAGCTTTAGCTAAGGCTAAACTGGGATGTTCTGGTGTTTCCTATTGTGTTATTCTAACAGATCTTAGGTGCACACTAGTTCCTCTACCTCCAAGTTCCTTTGTTGTATAAATTTAAATCTACATCAAAAATACAACTGTACTGGGAACACGTGTTCTGCAGTGATTGATAGACTCACCAGTATTTGCATCTTCACTTTGTAACATAACACATCCTGTAATGTGAAACTACACCATCTAAAATGATAGCTAAGTTTAATTTAAACAGTTATGTGTGATAATCACGCAACTCAGTGCAAATAGTAATACCCAACCACAAAAACTACCACTCCCCTCCTCTACTTCCCTCTCATAATCATCAGCTGCAACTTGTGTCCTGGGCATGCCTGAAATTAAATATCTGAGCCAGTGTTGAGCCCTTTTTTGTAATTGTTTGTTGATGAAGTCATTTCAAAACCACATTTAGTTTGTTTTGTGATGACCACAGACTGCTCTGTAATGGGTCTGCCTCTCACTACATGTCTGGATGTTGCAGTTCTGATCTCCTAATTGGACCTCTCCCACTCCTGGGCTTGTGGCTGAAATAGTCACAACATGAATGACACGTCCATAATAGCTTTTGTGCTCAAGTGGCCACTTTAGTTGGGTGGCTTTGATTACAATGTTTCAAAATGTTATGTTAAGGACAAACATTTAATTCCACGTTTGTGATTTTTAGCAATCTGAAATATTGTAAAAACTGTTTTTCAAATAGTTGAAATACAAACTAACCAATATGTTTTGTTTCCGGGAATTAAATGTTTTAGATTGAGTTGGTTTGGAGTCCCATCCCTGTCAGAGTTCTTTTGCCTACACTTGCAAACAAACACTGCTTACTTCCCTGCTTCATCCAAGCTGCTTGCTGGAGCTTGCAACATTCTTTCTTGGCCTATTTCATAACATTTTGTGCTGGCTCAATAGTGGAACTTTTTCAACTCTAATTCATACTCTCAAAAACATTAACTAGAACTTCATGTCGGGCTAGTTGTGTCCTCACTCCTCAGACGCTAAACTTATCAATTCTATGTAGGAATGCACAATATATCGGCATCAATATCGATATCAGCACTTGTAAGTCATTTTTTAACATATCGGTATCAGCCCGATAAATAAAACCAGGCTGATATTAACAACCAATATTTTTTCCATCTTTCCATTTGTTTATCTTTTTCAGAGGGTGAGGGAGGTCATGTGTATTTGTTTAGTCATGTGACAGTTATTTTAATCATCGCAGAAGTGTAAATGTGTGTGGTGTGTGTACATAATAACGTAAATTCAGCTTTAATAATTTTCATTCTGTACAAAATCTGGTGATTTTAGAAGCATTAATGTCAGTATATTGGTATTGGCAAATATCAGTTATCAGCCATAACAGTGATTCATATCGGATATCAGTATCCGCCCAAATATTTCAAATCAGTGCATCACTAATTCTATGAATAGTTTTAATTTCAGAAAATCAAATTGGATTATCACATAAGGCATTCAGAGATTGGATAAAAGCAGAAGAGCTGCTTTTAAGTTTTATTGTGGTTTATTTATCATGTAAAGCTGTTGTTGCAATTATTTTACATTAACATTCTGAGAGTTGGTAACCTGATTGCATAATCACAACTTGAACACTGTTAGAAAGCACAACTCTGCTGGGGGTACTAGACTATGTAATATATGTATTTTACCAAAGTTGTCCATCCATCTTCCTTATATAACTGTATATTTCTAATTGTATCTGTTTTCTGAACCAAACGTATCCAGAGTTCATGTTTTAATGATTTAATCAATCAATCAAAGCTTTATTTATAAAGTGCCTTCCGCAACCCTGTCAGGAAGCCCAAGGCCCTGAACTTGGTACAGTAGAAGGTAAATATATTGAATAAATCAAAAATAAAAGCAATTCAAATTACACAAAAGGCGAAACATTCTAGTACAGGACAAATGTGTAAAACAATGGATAGAGTGAACCAATGAAAACTGTAAAATAAATTCAACATAAAAGAGGGCCAAAATCAAACATGTTCAGGAAACGCCAAGCGGAGGAGGTGTGTTTTTAGGCGACTCTTGAAGACTGGCAGAGATGGGGACAGCCTAACTGATGGTGGCAGCTCATTCCAGAGTGACGGTGCTAGGACTGAGAACGCCCGGTCCCCGCGAGTACGACACCTAGAACGAGGAACAGCGAGCAGGCCTTGGTCAGAGGAGCGCAGAGCGCGTGATGGGGAATGTCTGTTCAGGAGTGTGGCCAGATAGGGGGGAGCACCACCCTGGAAGAAATTAAAAACAAAGACGAGGAGTCTGAAGTGTGAACGATAGCAAACCGGAAGCCAGTGCAGGGAGGCCAGAACCGGACTGATGTGGTCCCGTTTCCTGGTCCCAGTCAGGAACCTGGCTGCGCTGTTCTGCACAACCAGTAGGCGATGCAGTGATGACTGACACAACCCTGCATAGAGAGAGTTGCAGTAGTCAAGCCTAGAAATTACAAAGGCATGCAGTACCCGCTCCAGGTGGGCTCTCGACAGCATATGCTTGATTTTTGCAAGGCGTCTCAGGTGAAAGAAACTGGACCGGGTCACAGAAATGATGTGAGCATCAAATTTAAGTCCAGCATCAAGTTTCACCCCCCAAACTGTTGGGGGTGAAAAGACATGAAGACATCAAATAATCAAAATTAAATTACAGTTTCATCAGTCACTCACATGAAGACAAAATTAACAGACAGCTTAGCTATAAAAGCAGACGAGCTAGCCTGGCAGGTCATCCTATTTACATAAATATATTGGTTGGCTGTCCATTGATGGCTCTCTGTTGTGGGGTGGGATCTACGGATGCCTTTCAAACTGCCTCCACATGCTAGTTCAGTGGTACTCACTCCTGGTCCTGGAGAGCCGGTATCCAGGATGTTTCAGTTTGAACTCCGCTTTAACACACGTGATTTCAATCAGCAGGTGATGAACAGGCTTCTGAAGAGCTTGATGAGCTGCTGTACAGGTGAATCAACCACTGAATTAGTTGTGATGGAGTAGAGAAACAAGAAAACATGCTGGACACCGGTTCTAGGCTAGAGAGGAGCTGCAATGGAAGCTCGGATGTGTAGATGCTTGAAAATTAGAACGCAATATCACTCAGAACCATTCTACAGAATGATTGAAGATCATAATTGACAATAGTAGAAGTGTATTTTTGTTGTGTGATGTATACTCCCATTGTGTTTTACCCCCATTCTGTCATCTTTACTTGAGCTGACTTTCTAAAACACCACAAGATGCTTGTGAGGTTAGCCATGCTAACTTTGACTGAAGTACTGAACACAAAGGCATAAAAATCATTAAACAGGATACAATTATGGAAAAACACAAGAATACATGCACAATTCTCTAGAACCAGATCATTTAGAAAGAACGACGAAACCATTGTAAAAATCATTGCCCATTACTTTATTTTTACAACCATTTGGAGCTGAAATTGAGCACAAATGTAATTAATTGCACAGCACAGATAATCTGAGACAAAACTCTTTTTACTCCATAAACATATGATGCATTATTGCGCTTTATGCTGTTGTTGTACATGTATGCTGCCAATTAGATCAATGTAGCTTCTGCTTTTAGCACTTCAAATGTATCCACAGCCTTTACAGCAAAGATGTTCTTATGTTTCACAAGTGAAAGAGTCCCAGTCCAAACCAAAGTTTTGTATTTTTTGTAAGGAAGATCTTTTAAATAAGAAATTATTTCTCTTTTTAGACACCTTCCACTGCTTTTATTGGTTTCTGTCAACAAATTCCATCAGAATCCCGCATTAGAATTTTCTGTTAGCCTTTAGGCTATCCTGCTTTTTTTCAGAGAGTATCTTCACTCACAGACAGTTTTTCATAAAAGCTTTTTTGGAGTATGGTGGTGCTTTAATATAAACTTTATTTGTCACATGGTTACCCAGAGTTTTTTTTTAATGTTGGCTTGTTTTAGTAAACAAAGCTTGAAGTAAAATTTGTTCCCTCGGCAGTGAAAAGTGATTACGATGACAGGTCAGCCTGGAATCAAGAAAGCGCCGGTGTTTTCCTTGTGCCAGCATACATTTACAGTTGAGATTTACCAGCAGAGTTCTTCAGCTAATCGCTGCCAGCCTGTTTTACTGATGCCAAGCCTTATGTGACAGACTCGTTTGCTGAAGTCAAACTCGCGCTGCCACAAGCGCATGGGGTGTGCCCTTCTGTGTAGTGAGTCACCAGAACTCCCTGACACAACTCCCACTTTAGCTGTCTATTGTTGTTTATATATAGAATGTGTTTTATAGGCATAATTACAGGCTCTGGTGGGGGTAAGGAGTCAGCGATTATATGCTTTGTTCAGTGGGCTTTTTTTAAAAGTCATTTGATGGACAGATAATTTTTCCATCTGCCATCAAAACCAGAGTTTTATTTATGATGAATCACATTAGAAACATCAACGTAATCCATTCTAATTGTTGGGATTACCTTTGTTTACATTGAGTTGTTCATCTTTGTTATATTTAAATGGAGGTAAATTACACGAGAGATGTTTGTGGCTGTGGTTCTCGGTCAACCCAGTCAGTAAATCAAAAGAGACTATAAAAAAATGATTGTTCAGGCATATTTTTAAATCCTAATATCCTGGTGCTTTACATTTTCAGAGCTACATTAGACTGGATGTTGTGGAGCAGTTATTTATACGTCTTCATATGGACCAGAGTTGCACAATGTTACGTTTGAGCATTGCAGTTGTATGTGTGAGCTATAGTCGCACCGCAGATGTTTGACTCAACTTATTCTCATCTTATGTTAAAGAGGCAATGTGTAGTTTTTACCAATAATTCCTGGAAATATCCATCAAAACGTTGTTGAAAATGAATAAAATTATGTCCAGTTGTTGAATATTTTTGTCAACTTTGCACCTTATAACCATAAAAATCGGGTCTAAAGTACATAGGATGCTGGTCTAGCGTCTTTGGGGGACACCACAGGGTTTCCCCCAGAAAATGAGTTAAGCCTGGCGGATTCGGCCGTCAGGGGGTTGCTGCACACGTTCCGCTGCTGTTTCTCACCAGTATCAGCTGATAGAGGGCTCTAGTTTTATTGCGCCGTTTGTGTCAGCGGACACGGTATGGTCGGGGAGGGGGGCGGGGCATGACGCTAAGCCTGGCGGGTGGCCATGCAAAGCCTGGTGGGCCGCCAGGCTTATAGGCTTATAGGCTGGGGGAAACCCTGCACCATATTAGACGCCATGTTTCCTTCAGGCTGGCTTGGGTTCTTACGTTTGTCGATGATAATAATAATAATATTAATATAATAAATTTATTTATATTGAGCTTTAAAAATCTTAAAATGCTTACGGGGGGAAAATGATGTCACAGTAGATCATTGGCAGGACGTACGACTTGCTGAAGTTACGTTACGTGTGCAAAAACATTTAGGCAGTAAGGAAAACAAATTCAATATCAAAACTACTAAACATTTTCCAAAACATACGTGAAAGAGCAGAATCAAAAAAGAGATGCAATATATTTTGGCCAAGCGGAATTGGCATAGTATGATGATGTCATCAGTATGCACAGGACCCCGAGCAGATCTGGATAGTACAGCACCAGAAAACTACAATTGCCATTGCATTCTCTCAATGGAATTAACTAAAGGATCATCAAAGACTGAGAAGTCATGCCGAGGTTGCATGCTTTCTGCTCCACAGGTAACATTTACCGTAATGTTTTTTTTAAACTAACGTCAGTTATGGCGATATGGTGTAAAACTACCCTGAAATGTATATACAGCCCCCTAGCTCCAGAATACTATACGCTGCCACTTTAAGGGTACCTGACGCACAGTAATCCACCAATAAGGATTGTTCTTCATCAGTTTGTGGAGGCCAACCACAAGGGAATAGGTAGTATCACATAACCCAACCCTTCACGTGAGATATCTTTTCCTAATTCCATTGGCAATTCGATGTGTCAGTCAGCAGTAAACTACATACGTTACAATAGAGAGCCACACTTTTAACCTATCGGCCAACGAGCAGGGTTTTTAACCCTTCACTTCTTGGGTCAGATAATATGTTCATCAAAAGTTTGAAGTTAATAAGAGGATGCTAATGAGGTTATGAAGAACACTTTGTTAGAATGAGGTGCAGCTGGAGAAAAATTTGAAGGATTTCTGCGGTTGATTATGTTGCGTTGTGGATGCAAGACTTGTGGAACAAATTTTATTGGATGAATTTATTTAGACTCTTGTACATGTAAAAAGCCCATTTTAGTGCAAGATGGCTTCATTATGTCTATGATAATCATCCATTGAAAATTTCTGTGTTTTTTGATAATGCCATATATATATAATTGGGTTATTAAAAAACTGCAGTGTGATTTATTTATTTATTTTTACCAATATCATTCAGCCTTAAAATGAATCATCTTCTATTTTCTATCAAGTACATTTTAGTATGTGTTCATCTGAACCACTGTATTTGAGAACATTATTGATCTTTGTAAAAGCCAGCTCAAGGCTTTATAGTGTCGGTCTAGCTATGATATCTTTAACATAGCAATCAGATAAGGCAAGTAGTTTCATTATTTAGGCCGTGTTACATGTACATTAAACGTTTATGACCCAAGAATCAGCTTCTGCTAAAACGATCCATCTTTAGAGTCTGCACAGCCAAATAATGGCCAGTTCACTTGTTACACAGGGATGGTTATCAGCTCAGTCAACCCACGGCTTCCCAAACTAGCTATTATTTTGCTTATGTAAGAGAGGCGCTTTTTCTTTTAAAGCAACCTGTCACTTAGAGAAGCAGAAGCATGACCACCTTTATAGAAGATTCAAGGGTTTAGGAAATGCTTTAAAATTAGCTCGAGACAAGGGAATAGTGATTGACTTTTCTTATCAGCACAGACTCATCAGCAGGTAGGAGGAACAGGTTTTGAGTCGAACACTAAACACGTAAGTGGAACTGTTTTAAAAAGGGAAATAAAAAGCAGTAGAACAGAACAATGAAATCCAAAGTCAATTCAACATTAGCTTATAAAAATCAAGGTTGTAATTGTGATTTCAGAGCTAATATTTGTTATACTGATGTTGTTTGTTTTTGAGTATTCATTCAACATGTAATATGTCAGAGTAGTGCCATGACAAATCCTTTACAGAAGCACAAACCTGACTTTAATGTTGCATCTTTATGGACAGCAGGTACGTGCTGTTGTCCTGTGTGGGCAGTCCAAAAAGCACCTTTCATATATAAAGCGCCTTCATTTAATCCATTTTTGCATGTGTCACACATATCATGCATGCTTTGAAGGTTGGAGTATAGAGTTTAGCTCAAAAGGCCGGCTGAGTGAACACACAGCTGTTGACGGTGGACATGCAGGCTGCAGGGATTAAGTTGACTCCTGTGTCGAGGGAATTGCTCCGTATCCGGCTACCAGAAATTTCTTTTGGAAAACACTCGTCCAAAATGCTTAACAGTGTTTTGTTGAAAATCTGTCTTATGTGATGTAATTAAATTGCAGAAGACATTAAATCTGAAACCAAATCTCAACTTTTTGTACTCAAACAAAACATCTGCAGAGGAACACAAAGGGGCATGTTGGGATGGAGCTGTTTCATTTTGAAAGTGGTGAGAATTTTGACAAAATACTTGCTTTTATTGTAAAAAGAAAAAGCTTAAACTAGAATGCTATGTGCTATTCATTTTAGCCTCCTAAACATAACATCATTAACATCATACAGCAGCTGTTGCTTGTGAATTATTAATGAATAAGGGAGTGAGGTTTATGTTCTTACTCTAATGATGTGAAAACGACACATTTCTTCTTAGCTGGGAATGTGATGCATTATCTGAAAATGAACAAATCTGTGTGCAGATGTATTAACACTTGTCAGCAGGTGAGACCACAGAAGTATCAAACAAGAGGGTGTTAAAGGAGCTCAAGGCAAAAGCAGGAAACCAGTTGTACAACAGGAAGTGGCTCTGTGTTTTACCTTTGCTTCATGTGATGTTTTACTAACAACACGACAGAAACACACATGTACCTTCTTTTAGGCTCAGAATTGTAGTCTAGACAGCTTTTAAGAGTTTGGCCCCTGTGTGTACGCGCATGTGTGTGTGTGTGTGTGTGCGTGTGTGTGTAGGTAGTCTTGCCACACCTCTGCATGCTAATTACTCCCAAGCAGCACATCAAAGGAAGTGAAAAAGTGCAAACACACATGCTTCTGTGAAGTGTCCTGTTTGTTAGACATAAAAAACTCAGAGGGGAGGCAGAAAAAAATGCCAGTAGCAAATAAGAACGTGTGTGTGTGTTGCACTAACAGCCTCTGCTCTTACCAGAGGGGTTCCCCTTCTTGCTTTAGAGCTGTGCACGCCTGTTAAGTGGCAGTTTTTACACAACCACAAATTTCTGGTCAGGGATGCGAGGCCCCCGTTTGTGTGTTACAGTACAGCGTTATAATGGCTGCACGCAGTGTGTGTTTCCATGAGAAAGGATGGTGTGTTTGACGTTGAAAAAGCTGAGTAGATTATCAACATTTTAGGATCAAATCTGATTTTCTCCCCTACAAGTTAGCAAGGGTTTCACCATGTGGAGGATGTGTGGCCTGTTACACGAAATCCAGTTGTAACTGCTTTCCACTAAACATGTGATAACACTAGAACCTGTTATTGGCTCTGGGAAAAGAAAAGAAATATCCCAATATATTGTAATATGAATTATATGGTGGAGCAGAGATGTTCATTATGTCTAAAAATGTGTTAACTTTATTATTACTAGTTCATGGGTCTTAGTAATAATCTAAGTAGTACACCTGTGTTTGACATTGTTGTTAATAGATATTTGACTTTAAATAATAAAGCTAGGTGTTTTGATTCAAGGTTTTAAATGTCAAACTCAGGATCTGATTGGTTGCTGGTCTCCTTAAACCCGCCTCCACTTCCTGACAGAAGGTTCTGCCCCAGTGAGGAGTTGGTGCTGCAGCAACAGCACAGCTTTCTTTGGTCCTGGAGCTGGTCCTTCTGCAGAACAAACTGGTTCTGAGCAAGTTCTGCTCCAAACTAGCTCTGGAACCACTTAGCCAATAAGGCCTGTTGGCAACTTTGGCGCAAAGCAGAACCTGAATCACCTAATTGAGAATTAAAGAAAAATATTCTTTAAACAATAAACAATATTACGTGTGTTTTTACTCTAAGCTGCTGACAAAAGCTGTTAACTTCCCAGGATTTGAGGGAAACAACTTTTCCTACACAATGTAAAACTGCAAAAATTTGCCTTGTTGGTTGTCTTCTCTGCTATCTCCATCAGAAAACGAGAATCCAGCTGTGTTTGCCTGTCTGTGCTTTTATGAGCTTGTTTTTGTGCGTGGTTGCAGTTGCAGAGGGGTACACTGCAGGGCTCGGCGGCTGTTTCTGTGTGTGTGTGGAGACTACTGTCTGCCCGCCTCATGTTACTACAGCAAGTAACACGACTTCCAAAGTTCTTTTAGTGTCACAAGCCTCCCGAGCTTTCACCCACCCCTTCCCACAGCTGAACCCAGACAGCAGGCAGTTTCTGAGAAGAAACATAGCACAAAATTTCCGCTCAGCAGCTATTGTGTGTGTTTGTGAGGCTTTACAGGATGAACGTGAGCAGACCCACCAACATAGCAGGAGTTAATTGATCAAGATAAGCAGATGACACGCCATCAAACAGGAAATTTTGAAGCTGTGAGGCTGGATAGAGTTCTGTTTTTGCTGTTTATTTGTTTTTTAAAGATGTATGGATGAATTTGAGCTTGATTGAGACTTAATATATGAGCGTAGAAGCAATCAATAAATATGTGCACACAAAATGTCCCAGATGACTGGGATTACATGTGGATACAGAAACGTGGACAAAGTGGCTGGTACCCTTTGGTCAATGAAAGAAAAATCCACAATGGTCATTTTATATATATATATATATATATATATATATATATATATATATATATATATATATGTATATGTGTGTGTGTATAAATGTATATGTATATTAATTAATTAATTAATTTATATATTTATTTACCTTTGTTAGATTCGAGTTATTTCTGTGACCATTGTGGGTTTTTCTTTCATTGACCAAAGGGTACCAACAATGTTGTCCTCGTCTGTATGTCTCAGAGGTTGTTTATGAAAGGAAACCAAGGGAAAGTCATGCTTTTAATGTAAATGTAATCTTTACACAATGTGTCACATGCTGCCAGCTGCAGAGCAGAAACTAGTGATCATTCTGTGTCTTACACGAGGACCAACATCCTATCACAATCCTCCTGCAGCGCTGCACCTGAAGCTTCTTAATATTTTTAACAAATGAACCTGCTTTTACTTTATTCTTGGAGATTATTTGCAGTTTCTTACTAGGAGTGAAATCATTCATCTGTTTGTCAAAAAGATGATCAGCTCAGATAAGAGAAACTTAAAAGTTTAGTTTTATAATTTTTTAATATTTGAAACATTTGGATTTATAAGCAGATTGTAAAAGAAGAAACTAATCTTATTTGTTTAAAAACTTCAGTTCTTTATTATTGTATTATTGTATATAGTTATCAAAGCAGTAAACATTATCCCATTAGGCAGAGGAAGCCGTTTGAGTATCTTTTCTATCAGGGTATCTGCAGGTCCTTAAAAAGTCTTAAAAAGTTTTAAATTTGCTTTTCCAAATTTAAGGCCTTAAAAATCCTTAAAAATGACAAATAAACCTTAGTTTCCAAAGGTCTTAAATTACCAAAGACCCAATAAACAAGATTCTTTTATTTCTATAAAATTCTCGTGAATTTCTAGTTAGTGGTCAGCATTTTTTGTGTATGATATTGGCGTAAGCGGAACCGTACACATTCGGTTGGTTGTGAAGGGGGGCTATTTTTAGATGAGCATGCTAGTGGGAGTTTGCGCCATGGGGAGGTGCAACATTAATGGTAACTGGATGGCTAATCCCACGTTCGCGACGTGGTTAGCACCGGATCCAGGCAATAGCTGGAAATTATAGCTTAAATTAAATAAAAAAAAGCTTAAATTTGGTCAAAGTGGCCTTAAAAAGGTCTTAAAAAGTCTTAAATGTGGCTCCCTTAAACCTGCAGATACCCTGTTCTATGTACAACAGTCTTGGGGTTACTGTATACCTCTGACTGTATGTGTGTTTTAGACTGACCTCAAAGGAAGTGAACTCCCAGAAGTGACGATGGTTAGAATGGTTGGCTGAACTGTCTGCTCTCAGTTCAACACAGGTGCTTCCCCCGGTCAGTTTGAACAAATTCTCTGACTGCATCATTCGTCGCAGACAAACTTACATGCACAGTTACAGCCACGTTTGTTTCCTTGTTACGTCGAGCATGAGTGTGTGCGCCTTGATGTTTGGATGTCCACAATAGAAGAAGAAATGAGGACAAACCAGACGGCTGGTAAAAGTCACAATCTGCTTTTTGTCACAGAAAGACTGTAAAAGCCCAGATGTGCTTGAGCTTTCCCACACCCTCGCCATTCCACCCACCTCATTCAGCCAGTCGTCACTGAATTCAATCGACAGCTTCATGATGAAGTGTGTAGGCTTACTCATTTGGCATCTGATCCAATCTGTTTGGCTGAAAGCTCTTCAGCCAATGCAAACCACTGACTCACGTGGTTAGAAAGGGTCAGAATTTTTTGCTTCTGCGTTTTTTACCTCATAAGTCAAAACTTTTGTTGGGGTTTATTTTTACACTCAGCTTAAATAGTCATCTGAAAAGGCAACTTGTTTGACTACATTGTTTTACTGTGAGTCCTTTTGTGAGTCCCACAATGTCAGAGTCCTTTTAAAAGGACTCTGACATTGTGGGACGTTAACTAAATTCCTTCTTGTAAAAGTTAGACGTATGAACGAACAGAACTCCGTTTTTGATTTTGTCTGCAGATTAAAGTGGAAGTTAGATGACTGCATAAGAGAACGTCCTGTCACTCTTTCAGTTTTTGAAAAACATATTTGTCAGTCTATCTTCTTTGTGAGGCTTTTGTTACGAACAGCTCATATTTTTAATAAAGTTATACTTATATACTTAATGTCTCAATTTAAATTGGGGAGTCAGTTGAGAGAAACCAAATTTTGTTACCTTTTTTAAAGTCTTTTCTTATAGTTTCTGTGATTTTCATTATTCCAATTCATCTCAAAGGACAGAATGCAATTGCTTATAAAAAAAATTTATTAACTTGAAAAATATGAATCTGGTGTAGAAACTTCCACATAGATTACTAAAATAAATAGTTTAGATATTTTCTTTTGAGTCAAAGCAGCTTTCTGTAAAGCACCTACATAATTGTTTTGACCAGACGTTAAGAAAAAGCTGGCAGAAGAAGAAAGAGGGCATCAATGACAGTGATTGGGTTAGCAGAGAGATGGAAGCAGAGCAGCAGACTCACAGACCTCCTTTTATTTTCTGCTCTGTTGCAGTGCATCTTTCCCCCTGCATGTTTGCAGCGTGGTAGATGGATTTTTCTGAGAGCATTGTAAGGGCTGACCTATTTTAGCTTGTGTGTATGTATGTGTGCATGGAAGGTGACCGTCTGCCACCAGCGCCCTACAACCCAACTTTCTGGCTTTGCTCAAAAAAAAAAGAAAATTAAATAAACACACACAACCTTTTCTCCCTCGACTGCAGGAAGAACATATTTCTGCCAATCAGTTCTCACTGCTGAGTTCAAGAACAAGAATGTGAGTGAGTGTGTTTGTGAGTGTGAATTATTTAGCATGCCAGGGAAGTGCAGAGACGCTGACTTATTCAGCTTGGAGACAAAAAGTAGGTTAGATCCACCAACAACTCTAAAGCTTTGCAAGCTTCTCTCTTGTCACGTTTAGAAATCACTGCCATCGTTTTCTTTGTGCCTTTGCATCCTTGAGCAGCTTTAAGCCAAGACAAGTCATTGTGAAGAAACGTGTCGGTGAGCACACATGAGTCAGGCGCTTCCGGAAGGGGGGTGGGGGGGGTCTGTGAAGTTGGCACAGGTCCTTTGGGGGCTCCACCCTGTGTGTGTGTGTGTGTGTGTGTGTGTGCGTGCGTGCGTGTGTGTGTTCACAGGAAACTTGCCAAGTCAGTCATGCTGTTACTTCTCTGTCTGATAGGAAGTGAGGAGGAACAGAAAGAAGGGGGTAAAGAGAAGTCGTCAGAGCAGAAACAGGAGTGGTTTTTCAAGTGTGAGGAAAAAGTGATGAAAGTGGAACGCAGTAGAGGTCAATCAGCTGCTGAAACCCAGGTTATCGTTTTCATTAATTACCAGTTAAACTCACACCAGTGGGAGGTTTTCAGTATGTCCTCCTCATAAATGTATGAAAACCAAGGTTTTTGTTAAATTCTGTTAAAGTCTCAGCCTCGCCCCGAGTGCCCGTGCCCACATCCAATTTTAAGCAGCACCTAGACACTGGGGGCTCTGGGGGTAAGTGGGGATGTGTGGTGGTGTCAGCTGGTGTAGGCCAGACGATGCCTGCGCTGCCCCCACCCAACTACAGAATGCACTTTAACAATATGCATCAACACCACATTGATGCAGGCGAAGGGAGACTAGGGGTCTTATCACACCTCTGTTCTCCGTTAGCTGTCCGTAGCTGGAGGCTAGGAGTGGGAGCTGGTCATCTGGTTGGTGTCTGAGGTGGCGTGTCGCTAAGCTCTGTGTTGGGCGGGGATACCTGCTCATGACTACCCTAGCAGAACGAGGTAAGCTCAGGTGTCCGGGAATGGTTGAGGGGGCTTCTCTGGTGGCTGTCTCCCTGGGATCCCTGTAATTCGGAGAGACCCATGGATCTCTAGGGCTTGGAACTCCTCCATCTTCCACATCCCTTTGGGGCCAGGTCTGTCTGTGGCTCCTCGCATTCACTATTGGACACCCCTTCAGAGAAACCATACATATACAAGTGGGTATGCACACAGGTGCTCACATGGAGCTCTCGCAAGGATGGACGTGGGCATTTTCAACACCTGTGTGGTAGGGATGCACCGATCAGGTTTTTTGCTGCAGAATACCGATATCAAAGAATGCTGATCACCGATACCGATCACCGATACAAATCTGTGGATTGGCCGGAAATTTTCTACAACATTATAATGAGTGCTACAAACTACATAATCTGGGAATAAAGGAAATGTAACCTAATCTAAAATGGTCTGTATTAGGGTTGTCACGGTGTGAAAATTTAACCTCACGGTTATTGTGACCAAAATTACCATGGTTTTCGGTATTATCGCGGTATTTTTTTTAAACTTGCTACATTTTCACACTATTAAATAAACCCTGTATGTCAGGAAATATTGTCTAAATTTTGCCTAAAATGTGTTATTTTGTAATTATGTTTATTTGTTTACATTTTTCCTTTTAGTCTTTAAAATACCAATATTTGCCCATAACTTCTTATTTTATGTCTGTTTGATGTCATCGTTTTAAAAATATTAGATCAGATGATACTCAGTACTCAAGTAGCCTTCTAATCAGATACTTTTTTTTTACCCTTACTTGAGTAATAAACCCTATATCAGGAAAATATTGTCCTCGGTTTGTGTCCTTCCAGCGAGCTTTGGAGATTTGGGAAAATGTCATCAGGCAATAATCATTGTTAAATTCATAATTATTCTCTGAGAGAGACCAACTCTTATCTGCCCCTGGGAGTCCCGTAATGCATAGCGTCATTTCAACACGGGGGTGTCCACGACACGGTTTATATAAAAGGTAGCGACGCTGCGGCTGCTTTATATAGCCACTCGTTGCCTTCTCCCTCAACCCAAATCCTCGGATCACGCATTTTAGCTAAAACGCTAACGTTAATTTGCCTTGCGTTGACTGTAGAGTTGTGGGTGATGGTCACGCAGATGTGTCATGAGATTTGAAGCGTTGCTGCCTTTCACAGACACTTTCTGCACGTGCTGCAAACAGGATAGCCGTCTTCTATAAACTCCCTCGGCATTCTTCAAATATCTAAAATATGGCCGTACTTCCGACTTTGTCTTCTTTGAGGGATAATAAATGTCCTCCTGAGCGCTGCCGTCTCCTCCTTTGACCATTATTTCAGCTTTAGCTTCAAGAAAGTTTTGGTTGTAAACAACAAAGCGTGCATGTGCCGCCGGCAACTTCAGCAGATGATACGGTGGCTGGTAAGGGTCACCACGCCTACACCGCAGCCACGGTAAACCCACCGAGATAATATAGTTTTTTTAAAAACAAGACGGTTATTATTATTAACTATTTTTTTAATGGGGTTTACCGCTACACTGGTTACCGTGACAACCCTACCTGATCGGTCTGCTTTGATCTATTTTGAAAACTCCGATCAAAACCGATAGGGGCGCTATCGGCCGATTACGATCAAATGCCGATCCATCGGTGCATCCCTACTCTGTGGTGGCTGAGGTTGGCACTAAATGTACTATGAATTATTACCGTGTAGCAATTAATACATATTAATTATGACTAATAAGATGTGATGATTCCATATAAATATGAAATATCCATTCCGAAAGCTGGAATGCTTATTTGCATCTAAGGTTGATGTTTGTTTGGCTCTAGAAGAGCCGGTTGTCTGGTATCAGCCACAGCGTTGCAGAGGCTTTGACAGGAGGTCAAAGGAGATTGTTTAAAAAGAGGCTTCTTTCCCGAATTGGCTGGTTTGAGGGTCAGCGAGAAATTGAATTACTCAGGAAGTAATTCTTCTTTTATTAAACTACTTTGTTATGTTTTCTGGCCAAGTTTGGCAAATCAGAATTTGACATGTTTCTGAGTATTTACCAGTATTTATCAGAAAGCCACGCCTTCCTTCAGATACAAAATTCTTAACAATGTGAATAAGAGTGGCTTAAAACACTTATGTGAGGTGAACCTTTACTTTAATTTGTATCTCATGAAGATGTGTATGAGTGTAGATAATGATTAACTTGTTAAATCAAACACATACTGATTTGTGATATAAATGGATCATTGTAAGAACAATTTTCATTTCAAATTCATTGATTTAAGCACAGATTATTCAAACATTTCATTTAATCGTCTTGTTCATTATTCACATAAGATTATTTTAAGCTTATGAGATGTCAAAAGTCATGGAGTCTTCCCTTATTCAGAGTGAAGAATGTTGACGTCTGGCATTCATGCCATGAGTGCGAGAACCTTGGGTGAGAATGTTCGAATGTTTTGTCTTCATGGAATGTCAACACGCGCTGAGCAGAACCTTCTGGATTTAGATGGCCAAACTGAAAGTGGATTTATGCTGTAGATGAAAGGTCACTATGTTGGTCAGTATATAGGTGAAAATGGACCCTTTTGGATGTTACAACTCCCCCCCCCCCCCTTTCCAAGGTCACAGGGAAAGACCACAAGGCATTGGACAGTCTGAGAGGCCCTGAGGACTCAGCAGAGGAAGACAGAGTTAGTTCTCAGGCACCGAAGCATCAGGAGTGAGGAAAGTAAAACCCCCACACAGAAGAATAGTCAATAGATATCCCAGTCAGGAACTAGTAATCCCACTTAGCGAAATCTGCAGGCAGGGACCATGATGAGAAGGAAACCAGAGCAATTAGCAGAAACAGACCAGATCCCAGCGATCCGTAGCAATCCAGGAAACCATAGCAGGAAAACCATAGGACGTCCAGAACTCCAGAAGAACTGGAACCCAGAGCAGCAGACCCAGGCGATGAAGCAGCGATGTTATCCCAGGAAGCGAGGACATCTGGCGAAACTTAGCAAAGTATCAAAACACACAAACGAGGCATTTGACCGTAGACCCACATAGATAGCGTCTGATGGAAAAGAACAAATGAAAAAAAAAAACACTAGTACTGTATGTACCTGTATGTGCTATGTGTATGGAGATTATGTGAAAAGAGGTCAGCTTAAAGGAGTGGATGCAGTAAACTACGTGTACTTGAAAAATGATGCAAAAAAAAAACAAAATAAACAAAACCTTACAATATATGTAAGGGAAAGTCGAAGCTTTAGAGCAAAAACGTAATCAAAAATGGAAGAGCTAAATAATCAGTAGCTCATAACTGGTAAAAAAAATTGAAATTGAATTAAAAGGAAATCATAAAAGTTTTGTAATAAACAGAATGATAATCAAAATAATGTAAATATGTCTGTATTCCTAAAATAATCAATAATATAAAATTGAAAAAGAAACACAAGAAGTTAATCAGTGTTGTTAGTAGTCAAACTTATATGTGAATGTACTACAAAAGGAAGTAGTGATTAGTAATGTCAAATTGAAGTATAAAATGAACTGAAATCAGTTACAAAATGTGTAAAAAATTAAAATTTTCTAAAATGTCTAGGATTTGAAAAATAGAAGTTAATTGAATTTGGATTAACTTAACAGTCAGTGGATTTACTCACTTTTAACTGTTATGAACTTAGTCATAGATCTATGGAAACTCACAGCATGACATCAAAGTCAACCAAGTCTGTACGTTATGTTTAGACACGAGTTATATCCACGCACACACACATACACTCAACAGAACTTGTGTGACTTGAAACAGAGAACAGAGGGAGAAAAGATAAAAATCATTCCCCCTTGAACACTGCTGGACATACGACTAGAGATGGAGATGTAATTGGAGGCGGCTTGCCGGTAGGTGATGGAGTACCATTTGGAACTTTCGGCGTCAGAGTTGATATTGGACGGTTCCCCAAAAGGTGGAGTGAGTCCCTTAAGGGGGACAACCGTGCATAGAAGTGTGGGAGTAGTGCGTACGCCAGCCCAAGTGACAGACAGCAGTCGGAGCATGCAGTGAGGAAAATGACAGTCGGAGGAGGACCAGAAGTAAGTCACAGGTTGAAAGGAGATGTTATCATAGAAAGGAGAGAACTTTACAGCAGACCTGTGTTTATCTGGATCCAAGTAAAATAAAGAGGCCTCACCAGTGTGGACTATGGTGGTCTGTAAGACTTGCTGTCAGGGGAAAGGTGCTTCCCTTTTTAAGCTTGGTGACGTGACGTTGGACAGTGGCAAACCTGATGAAGTTGACCGATGAGACACCCAAGTTAAAGAGCGACCCAAATGTATTATCAAATGACAGAAACTCAGAGACGAGAAGCTTCTCTCTGTTGTGGAAACCAGAAATCACAGAATTAGAAACTTTGAATTTCTGTACCTGTAGTAGCATGTGAGAGATGTTTTTGTTAGAGTGCCACATTCTCATGTGAGTGTAGTTGGTACCAGAAAGGGCGTTAAAGGAACTTCGAAGTTCCCTAGCGCATGCTATGTCAGGGTCAAACTTTAAGAAAATCTTTTGTGTGAATAGACGGTGGTTGGTCATTAACAGACCTGGGCTCTCCCCAAGTATGATACCTGAAGGGGAACCAGGTTCACACAGTTGCGGAAGAGAAGGTAGTAGAGGCGTAGCCGCATTGGACACCCTGAAGATGCACGTGACCAGCATAAGATAGAACAAAAATCTGAAATTGTGTGTTTCTCAGCAAAAATAGTTACTTTTATATATCCTCATGTTGTTGTTGCAGTGATATTTTGGTCTTGTATTTTTGTGTGTCCCCTTTCTCTCTCTCTTTCTGCAGGTCTAGAACCAGATTCTTGTTCATGATTTATTGATTTTACAGGGATTCTTTTTCTGAGAGAAAAAATGTAAGCTGTTTTTAATAAAGATTAATTTAGGGCATTAAAATCCAACATATTTGTTAGTGTTTCCTTTAAACACATCTGACCTTTAGCAGACAGAAGTTCTCAGTTATTCGAATAAACATTTTTTTTCCAGGAGAAACCGAAATACCCTACTGTAAACCACATTCCACATTTCCTCTTTTCTTTTGCCATTTTCCCAACCGGAGTGACTCCTCCATTTGTTGTTCTGCGGAGATGAAACACGGCTGAGCGCTGGATAATAAGCGAGAACAGAGCCGAGGACAATATTTACTTGTGTTTGTGCCCTTTCTCCTCACCCACCTCCAGACAAAAGTGACTGAGTGTGTGAAAAGTGTGTGTGAACGAGACACGGCTGTGATGAATGAAAGAGTCTTTTAAAACATATCCACTCTTCTCCACAGCCTTCATCTCTTTTTTACTCCACTCATCTTTTCTTGCAGCTCTCCTTCAACTTGTGCTTCAGTCCGCTACTTTTGCCACAATACTAAAAATTCAAACTCAGTATCGATACTAAAGAAAAATCTCCACAGTCAATCAGATTTTTATATTTTTGTTTGAAAATATGTGAATCCAGAATCTTAAACTTTTTAAATAAATGTTTCCAGACTAACTTGATTCACAGACACCACTGATGTTATGATTGGAACCATTTTAAAGATGTTTTTATTCTTTTATTATTTGCCAAGCTTAATTAGTGACATCCTCCATAAACACACAGATTTTTCAGAAGCAAGTGATTGATTACTGCAGATGTTGCTTTAAGCTAAACAACTAAAACCAGACATGATTAAAATGATTTAAACGATTTAAATTTAAAAAACAGGTTTATTTTCCAGCTTGAACACAAACTTAAACTCACTCTGTCAGAAAGTCATATTTTCCAGAAAGTTTATTGCCTCCATGGCTTCATCAATTGCTTTTTCAAGGATACTTTGAAGGATTAATGTCATTTTGTGCCCTGCTGGTCTTAAGTGTGTATCACACTAAGTCTGGTAATAAAAGAGGACCCTCTGGACTCATGTTAACTTACTTAAAATAAATGTTATGTCATAATTTAGCAGAATAAAACTCACCAACCACATCAAATGTAACTAATAATATCAACAATTTGTCATTTGTGAAATCTTTCATTTTTATATTTATTGTATTAATTAACAAGTTTAGAAGAAATTGGGGTGACGGTGGCACAGGAGTTAAGTGCTCGCCCCGTTGTTCAGAAGGTTGCAGATTTGAGCCCCGCTCAGTTTGTCGCTATCGTTGACACTTGACCCCCCTTGCCTGCTGGTGGTGGTCGGCGGAACCAGTGGTGCCAGTGCTCGTCAGCCTTGCCTCTGTCAGTGTGCCACAGGGCAGCTGTGGCTACACCGTAGCTCATCACCACCAGAGTGTGCATGTGTGAATGGGTGAATGACTGATTGTGTTGTAAAGCGCCTTGGGGGGTTCCAGGACTCTAGAAGGCTCTATATTAAATACATGCCATTTACCAAACGTAACCCGTGGATGTTATGGTGCGTATAAGGGGATTAAAGCTACTCGAGTTTGCAGACGATACGGCCGTTGTTGGACTCATCTCTGATGGGAATGAGTCAGCCTACGGAATGGAGGTCGAACGGCTGGTGTCCTTGTGCAGCCACAACAACCTGGTGCTAAACACCCAGGAGACAACGGAGGTTGTTGTGGACTTGAGGAAGCACACAGCCCCACTCCCCCCAATAACCCTGTCACCCTGACACTCCCATCATGATGGTGGACTCATTTTGCGTCCTGGGCACCACCATCACCCAGGACCTCAAGTGGGAGCCCACCATCACCTCCATCATAAAAGAGGCCCAGCAGAAGAAGTACTTCCTGAGGCAGCTGAAGTAATTCTACCTACCAGTATAGTCGATGAGGCAGTTCTACACCGCAGTCATCGAGTCCTTCATCACCTCTTCAATCACCGTGTGGTACGCTGGAGCTACCACCAGGAACAAGAAGAAGCTGCAGCGTGTTGTACACCCTGCTGAGAAGGACATTGGCTGCAAACTCCCCTCCCGGACACTGAGGCGTACAGGTCCGATCACAGCTGACCCGTCTCACCCTGGACACAATCTTTTAGACTCGCTCCCATCTGGCAAGAGGCTCAGATCTATTTGGACCAGAACCTCTCACCACAAGAACAGTTTCTTCCCCTTTGCAGTTGGACTCATGAATGACAATCCTAGGACTGGTCACTTCAGTGGCTTGTTTCCTGTCAGATGATCGTGTTGTGTTTGCACCTGAACTAATCCGTACCTGCACTGTCGTGCCGTTTCTCTAAATTGCTACTCTATACTATTAATTTATCATAATTACATTCTTACTTCCTATATTTGCTTATCTCTTTTTGTCTTTCTTTTTTGCACCAAGTACTGCAGCAATTTCCTAATGTTGTGATTTCTCGCACATATGGCAATAAAACCCTTCTGATTCTGATCAAGAACGAAAATGTCATCATTTAGAGTTTTTACAATAGAGATTGACTTTTTTTCACGGTTTGCTGTAAAGGAAGTGAACTGTTCTACAAGGGAAGCTATTTATCATCCCTACAGTCTGACTTCCAGGTTTTTTTTTTTTTTTTTGTGTGTGTGTGTGTGTGAATCTTTTTCTGTCCGTGTTTCTTCCCGGGCTGCAGCCCAGCACAGAAGCAGACCTCTGTTGTAAATGTAATTCACATGAGACCAGAGGAAAAGTAATGCTATTACCACACACACTGACATAAATGAACACACATGCACAGCTGCGTCGCCGCCCACGGCCCGACTCTTTCCCTTTGCTTCCTCTCCCTCTGATCACGATAGTCTTTTATTGTGGTTTGCAGAGATAGTTATGTTTTAAGGGCACTTCTCTCCTGCTACACCAAACTGTGTTCTTGTTTCAGTAGAGCGCCATGAGCATAGATTTGCAACAAAGTTAGGTGATTTAAGGATTTTAAATATCTAATAATTGTATTCAGAGCAGTTGGGGAGTTGTGTTGCAAAGATGAAATAAGAACAGGAAGTAGGGTCTTTGGCGTGAGAAGCTCAGGAAACCCGGATGTGCTGTCCATGCTGCAGTAAGGAGAGGAAAGCCTGCCGCTGCTTGAGCCAATCACAAGAGGTGGGGCTACTTTTCACGCAAGGCCTCAGAGGCCCGAACGCCCACGCCAACTTTCTCAGACTCCGTAACTATGGGTAGGAGTAAAAGAGAATATATGCGTGATGTCCAAGCTGTTTCAGAAAGCACAGAAAGGCCCCTGATAGTGATACCATGCTATCAGAGCTTAGAAGCATGAATTAGTTTTTATGGATTTAAAAAGTTTTCAGATAGAAGTCTGTAAAGGTTTTACTGGGACCCTCAGGATGGCAGCGATGGTGTTAAACGTCACACCACATGGCTGGCTGCAACATCCTCACTTGCCTTGATTTTCTGAAATATTGGAGTTATTAAACTTTGTAAATCATGAAGAATTGTGGGACAAACTTAAACTATTACACCTAAATTGAGAATCGTTGCTGCAAATAAGGTGATAAAATATGTCTGCCATGATTTTTCTATTCACCAAGATTAGTAGATTTTACAACTCATATTTAGATTAGTGAGTTATTATTGTTGTGATGTAGCTAGGCGTTAAACATTGAGAACCTTGGTTTTAGGTCACTCAGTTGCTCATTAAGTTGGTTTCTCACTAACATTCACCAGGGTCTTTTATTTTCATGTGCGAGTGGCAGGGCCTCGCTCTTGTGTCGATGGTGTTTCAAGATTCAAAGCTGTATCGTCATATATGCAGGAAAAGTGTTTCTCTATAAAGTGAAATAAAAATAAAAAATATCCTTTCTTTTTCTTCTTAATGGCTTCCCCCGCATTGAATACCAATAATTTAGGTATAAAATACATAAGGTTAAAATAGCTTGTGAAATGCAATAAAATAATTAAAGGTCTGGTTGACTGAAAATTTTTTTTCTGATTATAATTTAGTTTTTCATGCAGGTTGAACATGAAAATGGTCTCCTACAGCGATCTCCTGCATTAGCTTCTGATAGAAAATACCTGACGGAACTCCAGGATTTGAAAAGCCTTATAGATTTCCTCACATCACACTGAATTAACGTTCAGGGACTCACCGATCTTGACTCACGACGGAGAAGGTTCTTGTTGGAAACGGCATTAGAATGCACAAATCAGTCTCAGCTACTTAAGCTAGCCGTTAGCATTAGCAACACAACCATAAAGACGAAGCACCTTCAAGCTTGTGTTATTGGTAGAGATAAAATTTCCATGTCACAATTCAGTGGTGTAGTCGCGTAGCTGTTATCCAGTCCGGGGTGAAATGCCCAAATATCAGGAAACAAGACTCCGAAATCTGCCGTCTAAAGCTCAGCTGTAGCGTGGACAACTTTTAGGTCAGAGAAATGGTGCACCAGTATATGTTTACCCCCCAAGAATGACTTACAAGGCATTCATCCCTACTAGAGACCACTGCAAACACATTGATTAAACGAGTAATCCACTCCTTTGAGAATTTTAAATTGTACAGAAGCGACCGTGATGTTCTCTCTGGCCTTTCTTTATCTGGTTTTCACAAATCAGGAAACTGAGAGTCGTTCAGATGGCAAATAAATGAAGGGTGGGGCATAATTAACGCTCTGACTGTAACAAGAACATTTGCATAACATTCGAGTGAATGTTTGTTTGCAGTTGTGCCAAAAATTGAACGTGACCCCTGACCTAAAGTAGTTTAATCACATTTATAATTAATAAGGACCTTTGTAAGTAAATGGATTGATTGGAAATGTAAGTGCTCTGCCTGGTTGAGCTCTGCTGTGTTTGAGAACAGCCAGCTAAGCTTTTGCCTTCTGTCAGCCAAGAGACAATGTAATTGTTCTCCTCCCATTAAGTGAATGTGTCTTCATCAGTGTCAGCCTCTATTAGATTTGGCTGCACTAGACTTTAGGCTGCGTCACACATCAAAGGAGTGTGTCTGTGAGTCAGCGATACCTTGATATCAGTAGCATTTGTTTTCTTGGACTCGTGTTTGTTGCGTTTTTGATGAAGAAACGACTGATTTTATTCATCTGTTATTTAACCTAACTAAAGAGGAGAAGGTCTCTGATACTAATCAGAGGTGGCAGAGTTTGATGCTGATAAATGGACTCGTCTGACAAGTTGAGTCTGTTCTTTTCCGAGTTGTCTGATTCTTTTGACTTCTAAGAAAAATGAATGCACAAATCCGTTCCACCATTTGCGTTTTCCCTGCTGTGTGTTGACACATGCAAACAGATGTTATTATCTGCTAATAACTCCCCACATGTTTTTGTTTTGTTTTTTAGCGGTTACGACGGCTATCAACCAAGTACCGGACAGAGAAGATCTACCCCACCAACGTGGGAGAGAGGGAGGAGAATGTCAAGAAGAACAGATATAAAGACATACTGCCGTGTAAGATCTGGTTCATCGCCACTGAAGCTCTTAAAGCATTTCTGTTAATCTCATCAGTCTGCATTTCAGACTGATCCTCCAGCAGCAAACATGCTGTGTGCATTGGGTGTTGTGTCAGCAGGCTGTGCTTTATTTGACTTTTTATCTTTCCCTTTGCTCACATGTCTTTAGATGACGGTAACATTTTGTACACAGGTTTGATCTGAGCAGTGCTTCACAATTTAATCTCCATTCAGCCTTGTGTCCTGCAAGTGTAGCAGCTTTAAAATTTCATGCATTTATCCGCTCAGCTTTAAAGGTCACTGCCTGACTCCACAAATCCACGTTTAATCTAAAGTGATATCAGCACCTACACTGTAAAAAAAACAAGGTGGTGGAGGGGGGTATTAAAGCTAAAAGTGGAAAGAGGCCTGACAGTTTGAGGACGATGAGAAAAAATAACTGCAAATTCATACATTAATCATTTGTGTTTGTGTAAATGTTAACAGAATAAACACGGTGTTGTGTTTCTGCTGTACGCAACAACCTCGGGGATGTTCATGTGACCCAACATCTGTCCTAGTTTTATGTCTATCCTTTTCTCCACTTTCCATCCATTCATTCGTTAAAGCTTTTAGTGAATGGGCTGATAAATCAAAAGTAGGAGCAGGCTCATCCATAACAGATGGACCAGGAATGAGGATAAAACAGTTTCTCCGTTAAACTCTTGAGTCAATCATCATGTCCCTGTTTGCTCTTTTAACATTCTCTCATTCTGTGTTTCCCCATTTATCTCATTCTGATATTAATTTTGTGTTTTTCTCTCCACAGTTGACCACAGCAGGGTGAAGCTGACATTAAAATTAACCAATCAGGACTCAGATTACATAAATGCAAACTTTATTAAGGTAACAATCAAATTATATGTTTTTTTCTCTCAATTTTTGTAAAGTACACGATTATGTTGAAATGTCTAGTTTAAAACAGTCACAGTGCTTTATGTCGTTGCGTTCAGGGTGTGGATGGCCCAAATGCCTACATTGCAACTCAGGGTCCGCTGCCAAACACGGTCCTCGACTTTTGGAGAATGAACTGGGAGTATAACGTAGCTGTGAGTACGACCCCATGCAACACAGTCTAGTTGACATCTATTGGGAAATAGTTCATGAATATAACACTGTTAATTACAATGAAGGTGTTTTATTGATAAGTCTGTTTTTAGCTGTCAGATTTCGTTTCATTGCAGAGTTGGCTAATAGCACAGATTAATGGGAGTGCTGTTAGAGCTACCTACGCTGGTAACACACACAGTTACGTTTATAATTATTACATAGAAAAAGAAAAGTTCTGCGAGTTTTTTGGAATCGCTTGAAAAGAAAAACGTGGTGATGGTGGCAGAGGAGTTAAGTGCCCATCCCGTAACTGGAGGGTTACAGGTTTGAGTCCCGCCCAGTCACAGTCGTTGTGTCCTTGGGCAACACACCACTTCACCCACTTTGCCTGCTGGTGGTGGTTGGAGGGACCGGTGGGGCCTGTGTACGGCAGCGTCAGCTGTCAGTGAGCCCCAGGTTAGCAGTGGCTAGGATGTCGCTATCACCATCAGCGTGTGAATGGGTAAATGATTATGTTGTAAAGCACCTTGGGGGGTTGTAAAACTGTAAAAGGAGCTACAGGGAGCCTAAGTCACACCAATCTATTTTGGTCTATGGGTCTCCTACTGCACCATTTTCAGGAAGTAGACTGAGCCACTTCAGAGCTGAGCTTCAGACGACCGGATCTGAAGTCTTATTCTCTGATATTTGGACATCTCGCTTCTGATTGGATAACAGCAGCGTAACCCTATCCCCCGGCTCCATTTGCTCTGCAACGATGATGTTTTATATCCACAAATAAAACATGCTTGGAGCGTTTCTGCTATGTGGTGGAGTTGCTAATGCTAACTGGGAGGTTGTACTAGCCGAGACGTTCTCTGCTGTTTCCTGGGCGCAAAACCAAAAACGGCCTTCCCCGTCACGATGGGTGAGTCCATGAATGTTAAGTGACAGTGTGACATAGATCCTTCAGACTTTTCAAATCCTAGACTTTCACAATTTCACATTTCACAAAACTCAAGCGTGACTAATTATAATCAGAATCACTTTTTTCTGTCATTCAACATCCCCCTCTGCTCTTTAAGAACTAAGCCTATCCGTCACATCTCATTCCGCAATATCAAAAACATTAACCCAGTCACCCTGTCATCTATTATTAACACTATATCCATCCCTAGTTCTGCTTCTCCTGACCATCTTGTTTCTCATTATAACTCCACACTCCACAATATCTTGGATTTTCTTGCCTCTGTCAAAACTCTGTCCGTCTCCTTTACTAACTCTGCCCCCTGGTTTACCCCTGAACTCCGACAGATGAAAGCCAAAGGACGTCAACTCGAACGCCTCTATAAACGAACTGGTCTTGCAGTACCCAAAGAAATGCACAAAACTCATCTGCTTCAATACTTGGACTCAATTAAACATACAAAATCTGCTTTCTACTCTGGATTGGTTTCCTCCAATGAAGGCAACTCTAGGACTCTGTTCTCAATAATGCGCAATATTTTTCATCCCCCGGACTCTCTACCCCCCCCCCCCCCACACACACACACACACACACCTGTATTCTGCTGACTCATGTAACTCTTTATTAACCTTCTTTATTCAGAAAATTGCATCCATACACCAGCAATTAATTCCAAGTTCTTCCCCTCCCCCTGAGATTTTTTCACCCGGCCAGTCATTTTGTTCCTTTCTTCTTCCCACCTCATCCGAAATATCTGATATTATCTGTAAATCCAAGCCCACCACCTGCTCTCTCGACCCCCTCCCTACAGTTTTGGTTAAAACATGTCTCACCTCCCTTCTCCCTCTCATAACCGCCATAATCCACTCCTCCCTCTCTACCGGTATTGTTCCCTCACTTTTCAAAACTGCATCTATTACTCCAATATTAAAGAAACCCGGCACCGATCCCAATAATTTCAATAATCTTCGTCCCATCTCAAATCTTCCCTTTCTTTCAAAAATCCTTGAAAAAATAATCTCTGCTCAACTCCATGCTCATCTCACGCTCAATAGCCTCTATGAGCCCTTCCAGTCTGGCTTTCGTCCTGGCCACAGTACAGAAACTACACTCATAAAAATCACTAATGACCTCCTCACTGCTGCCGATACTGGACTGCTCTCCATTCTCATCCTCCTCGACTTGAGTTCAGCCTTCGATACCATCTCTCACACCATCCTCCTCCATAGATTGTCTTCCCTTGGCATTTCTCATACCCCGCTTGATTGGTTCCGTTCATATCTCTCTGGCCGTACTCAGTTTATTCAATTAAAATCCTTCACTTCCCGTCCCTTCCCTGTCACTACTGGTGTCCCCCAAGGCTCTGTTCTCGGTCCACTCCTTTTCTTCACTTACCTTCTTCCCCTGGGAAATATTTTCCCTAAATTTGACATCCATTTTCATTGTTACGCGGATGACACCCAGCTCTATGTATCCTCCAAACCCTCCTCTTCACTTCCTCCTTCCTCCCTCACCAATTGTTTATCTGAAATCAAAGACTGGTTCACATCAAACTTTCTCAAACTCAACAGTGATAAAACAGAAATGTTACTTGTCGGCACTAAATCTTTACTATCCAAAATCCACAGCTTTACACTTCCCGTCGACAACTCCTTAGTTTCCCCCTCCCCTCAGGTCAAAAGTCTGGGTGTCATCCTCGACTCCTCACTATCCTTCCAGTCCCACATAAACAATATTACTCGGTCTGCCTACTTCCATCTACGTAACATTAACCGCCTACGCCCCTCCCTCACTACTCACTCGGTCGCCATTCTTGTCCACAGCCTCATCACTTCCCGTATTGACTACTGCAACGCTCTTCTCTTCGGTCTTCCTCACAAATCCCTCCATAAACTCCAACTTCTCCAGAACTCGGCAGCCCGCATCATTTCCAGAACTTTCTCCTTCCACCACATCACCCCTGTCCTTCAGCAGCTCCACTGGCTTCCTGTCACTTCCAGAATCCAATTCAAAATTCTGCTATATACATTCAAAGCCATCCATAACCTAGCTCCACCGTACCTCTCAGACCTCCTTCATCCTTCATCCTCCACCCGTTCCCTCAGGTCCTCCTCCTCCATCCACCTCTCAGTCCCACCTTTCCGTCTGGTCACTATGGGGAGCAGAGCCTTCAGCCGCTCTGCTCCCCAGCTCTGGAACTCACTTCCTCCTGACCTCCGTAACATTGATTCCCTCACTCTCTTTAAAACCAGACTCAAAACTCACCTGTTCCGTCTAGCATTCCAATAGTTACTCTCGTTGCTCCAATCTGTCTGTTTGTTTTATGCTGTTTTATCTTTTATTGTTGTGTATTTTATCTCTGTAAAGTGTCCTTGAGTGTTCAGAAAGGCGCTTTTTAAATAAAATGTATTATTATTATTAAATAAGATTTAAACATTTTTCTTAGGCTCTCTATATCAAATACATGGAATTTTAGCGTTAGCCAAATAAACAGATTTTTGTTTTAAGTAAGGTTAGTTTTTGTCCGGTTTGGTCATATTTCTTTCTGCTTTTCTGTCTCTACAGGTTATTGTTATGGCTTGTCGAGAATTCGAAATGGGAAGGGTAAGATTGTTGCTTCTCATTTTTAGCAAAAAATGTTTTCTGATATTTCTACCATGGCTGCAGCTCATGGTACTAGCTCCTAAAACATCTATTAATAAATTTCTCTTCTATTCATCATTGATAGTTATGTTGAGGGTGGTTCATGAGAACACTTCTGATATTTCTTTGTTTTCTTTCTGCCATGCAAAAGCAGTACTGTTTCCCTCATACTTGAGCTAATTTCAGTTAATTCATGTTTGCATTAGCTACTGGAACTAAAATTAAGTATAACTGACTTGTTTCATGAGGAATTACCACTCAGATAAACACAGATATTAAATGCAAAAATGCTTTGGCTTCCTGAAGAGTGAAGTTGTTTTTCAGATCAGGAATGTGGAATCAAGGCAGCACCTTATACAGTGGTGTGAAAAACTATTTGTCCCCTTCCTGATTTCTTATTCTTTTGCGTGTTTGTCACACAAAATGTTTCTGATCATCAAATGCATTTAACCATTAGTCAAAGATTCCACAAGTATTTACGAGCATCTTCAACTCCTCACTGGAGGCATCTCATGTGCCTGCCTGCTTCAAGATCTCCACCATAGTCCCTGTCCCCAAGAAACCAAGAATCAGTGGACTAAATGACTACAGACCTGTGGCTCTGACATCTGTGGTCATGAAGTCATTTGAGCACCTAGTTCTCCCCCACATCAAGACCCTCACAGCCCCCCTCCTGGACCCTCTGCAGTTTGCATACAGAGCAAACAGGTCTGTAGATGACGCAATCAACATGGCTCTACAATTCATCCTGCAGCATCTGGACTCCCCAGGTACCTACGCCAGGATATTGTTCGTGGACTTCAGCTCTGCATTCAACACAATCCTGCCAGACCTCCTCCAAGACAAAATGTCCCAGATGAACGTGCCTGACCCCATCTGCAGGTGGATCACTGACTTCCTGACAGACAGGAAACAACAAGTCAGGCTGGGGAAGAATGTCTCGGACCTACGGACCATCAGCACCGGCTCACCACAGGGCTGTGTTCTTTCCCCTCTGCTCTTCTCCCTGTACACCAACAGCTGCACCTCCAAGCATGAGTCTGTCAAACTAATTAAGTTTGCTGACGACACCACCATCATCGGACTCATCTCTAATGGGGATGAGTCCGCTTACAGAGTGGAGGCTGAACGTCTGGTGTCCTGGTGCAGCCACAACAACCTGGTGCTAAACACCCAGAAGACAGCGGAGGTTGTTGTGGACTTTAGGAAACCCACACACCCCATCGCCCCCTTAAACCTGTCTGACACTCCCATCACAATGGTGGACTCATGTCGCCTCCTGGGCACCACCATCACCCAGGACCTCAAATGGGAGCCCACCATCACCACCATCAGAAAAAAGGCCCAGCAGAGGATGTACTTCCTGAGGCAGTTGAATTCAACCTATCACCACAGTCAATGAGGCATTTCTACACCGCTATCATCGAGTCCATCCTCACCTCCTCCATCACCGTGTGGTACGTTGGAGCTACCACCAGGGACAAGAAGAGGCTGCAGCGTGTCGTGCGCTCTGCAGAGAAGGTCATTGGCTGCAAACTCCCCTCCATTCAAGATCTGTACACCTCTAGGACATTGAGGCGTGCAGGTCGGATAATAGCTGACTCGTCTCACCCTGGACACAGTCTCTTCGACTCGCTCCCATCTGGCAGAAGGCTCAGATCCATTCGGACCAGAACCTCTCGCCACAAAAACAGTTTCTTCCCCTCTGCAGTTGGACTTTTGAATGAACATCTTAGGGCAGCCCACTCCAGTTGATTGGTCCCAGTCACGTGACCCGATGCTGTGCTTGAACCATTCAACAAACACTCAGATAAATACCTACACGGAGTAGATAGCTGCTTCTCTAATTCTTGCCACTTTTTACATTAATAATTTTATCATGAGTGTTTTATTAGTTCTTATATTTGCTTATCTCTTAATTAATTGTTATTATTATTTTTTTCTATCTTACCTTCTGCACCAAAATACTGCAGCAATTTCCTAATGTTGTGACTTGGCACACATATGGCAATAAAAACTTCTGATTCTGATTCTGAAGTAAACACAAAATGCAGTTTTGAAATGATGGTGTTTATTATTTAGGGAGGGAACAAAATCCAAACCTACATTGCCCTGTGTGAAAAAGTAATTGCCCCCTGAACCTAATAACTGGTTGGGCCTCCCGTAGCAGCAATAACTGCAATCACTCGTTTTGCGATAACTTGCTACGAGTCTTTTACAGCACTCTGGAAGAATTTTGGCCCACTCATCTTTGCAGAATTGTTGTAATTCAGCTTTATTTGAGGGTTTTCTAGCATGAACCGCCTTTTTAAGGTCATGCCATAGCATCTCAATAGGATGCAGGTCAGGACTTTGACTAGGCCACTCCGAAGTCTTCATTTTGTTGTTCTTCAGCCATTCAGAGGTGGATTTGCTGGTGTGTTTTGGGTCATTGTCCTGCTGCAGCACCCAAGATCGCTTCAGCTTTAGTTGACGAACAGATGCAGCTTTAGTTGACCGCTTTAGTTGACAAACAGATGGCCAGACATTCTCCTTCAGGATGTTTTGGTAGACAGTAGAATTCATGGTTCCAGTTATCACAGCAAGCCTTCCAGTTCCTGAAGCAGCAAAACAACCCCAGACCATCACACTACCACCACCATATTTTACTGTTGGTACGATGTTCTTTGTCTGAAATGCTGTGTTACTTCTACGCCAGATGTAACGGGACGTTTGCCTTCCAAAAAGTTCAACTTTTGTCTCATCAGTCCACGAGGTATTTTTCCAAAAGTCTTGGCAATCATTGAGGTGTTTCTTAGCAAAATTGAGACGAGCCCTAATGTTCTTTTTGCTTAACAGTGGTTTGCGTCTTAGAAATCCGCCATGCAGGCCCTTTTTGCCCAGTCTCTTTCTTATGGTGGAGTCGTGAACACTGACATTAGTTGAGGCAAGTGAGGCCTGCAGTTCTTTAGAAGTTGTCCTGGGGTCTTTTGTGACCTCTCGGATGAGTTGTCTCTGCACTCTTGGGGTAATTTTGGTCAGCCGCTCACTCCTGGGAAGGTTCACCACTGTTCCATGTTGTTGCCATTGTGGATAATGGATCTCACTGTGGTTCGCTGGAGTCCCAAAGCTTTAGAAATGGCTTTATAACCTTTACCAGACTGATAGATCTCAATTACTTTTGTTCTCATTTGTTCTTGAATTTCTTTGGATCTTGGCATGATGTCTAGCTTTTGAGGTGCTTTTGGTCTACTTCTCTGTGTCAGGCAGCTCATATTTAAGTGATTTCTTGATTGAAACAGGTGTGGCAGTAATCAGGCTTGGGGGTGGCTACAGAAATTGAACTCAGGTGTGAAACACCACAGTTGGGTTATTTTTTAACAAGGGGGGGGGGGGGATTACTTTTTCACACAGGGCAATGCAGGCTTGGATTTTGTTCTCTCCCTAAATAATAAACACCATCATTTCAAAACTGCATTTTGTGTTTACTTGTGTTATCTTTGACTAATGGTTAAATGTGTCTGATGATCAGAAACATTTTGTGTGGCAAACATGCAAAAGAATAAGAAATCAGGAAGGGGGCAAATTGTTTTTCACACCACTGTAAGATGAAAACATGCTAAATATGCTAATTTCTCAGCAGTAGTTGCATGATGATGAGACGTTATGCATGTGTAATATAATATTTATCATTGAACATTAATAATAATAATAATAATACATCTCACTAAAATAGCATATTTTAGGACACTCAGAGACGCTTTCATGCACTCTCACATTCACACACTGCTAGTGATGGTAAGCTACTTTGTAGCCAAAGCCACCCTGGGGCGGTCTGACAGAGGCGAGGCTGCCATTTGGCGTCGTCGGCCCCTCTGACCACCACTAACACAGGCAAGTTGGGTGAAGTGTCTTGCCCAAGGACACAACAGCAGGATACCTCTGGCGGGAGCTGGAATCGAGCCCATGGCCCTCCGATTATGAGGCAACTGCTGCCCCATTGCCTAACATTGCGAAGAGGATATAACATGTTGCAACCCTAGGGGCATTTAGGAGACTCGAGGCCAATTTAATTTTCACATATATATTCTAGCAAACTTTCCTTTATTAGATTTCTTTGTGTTATTGATGTTGTGCACTCAAATTTTGCAATATTGATCGTTTTCTTAAACATTGTGCAACCTTAGTCAGCAGGTACAAAAGTATGCTTGGAGACTTTAAAGCCAGCAGTTGCACATGACCAAACAACAAGAGAACTCAGTTGAAATGATAAAAAGACTGCAAATCATTTCCAGGTGAATAATCCAACACATAGTCAGGCAAAGGATATTTGTCCTTGCCTGCCAGTCGTGGTGAGCTCCCAGAAAATAAGGAGTGTAAAACAAGAACAGTGCCATTATAAAAGCTTCTGTGGTTTTGATGAAGATGAGAATAAAAAATGACTTTTGACACAAATATGTAGCCAGAAATCAGTGCAGGCCTAATTTTAGTGAAAATTGCGGTAGGAAAATAAAGAAAATCACAATCAGAATGGTTTTGTCGCCTTATGTGCGAGAATCACAACATTAGGAAATTGCTGCGGTACTTGGTGCAAAAAAGGAAGATAAAAATAAGAGATGAGGAAAAAATAGGAAGTAAGAATATAATCATGATTAAATAATAATATAAAGTGGCAATACTTAGAGAAATGGCTGCTATATACAAGACAGTGCATAGGTACTAATCAGAGCGAATCGGTTCAGGGACAAACACAACACTGGGGTCATGTGACTGTAGTGGGCAGACCTAGGTTGTCATTAATGAGTCTGACTGCAGAGGGGAAGAAACTGTTTTTGTGGTGAGAGGTTCTGGTCCGAATGGATCTGAGCCTCCTGCCAGATGTGAGCGAGTCAAAACGACTGTGTCCAGGGTAACACGGGTCAGCTGTGATCCGACCTGCACGCCCCAATGACCTGGAGGGCTACAGGTCCTGTATGGAGGGGAGTTTGCAGCCAATGACCTTCTTAGCAGAGTGTACAATACGCTGCAGCCTCTTCTTTTCCCTGGTGGTAGCTCCAGCATACCACACGGTGATTCAGGAGGTGAGGATGGACTCGATGACTGCGGTGTAGAAAAGCAGTAGCAGCAGTGTGAAAAGTTGATCTGTTGACTGCAGAAAGCATAAATCCGATCAAGTACATATATTTCTATTTAATATTTTTGCATCAACTACTTTACCTTCTAAAACGTCAGAGTGCAAATTAGTTCTATTAAATTCAATAAATTAAAACAAATTTCATGTTTGCATATTTTTTGACGTGTGTGTGTGTGTGTGTGTGTGTGCGTGCGTGTGTGTGTGTGTGTGTGTATATGTATATATATACACTCTTTGAATAGTAACTGCTGGTGCTCTGAAATGTGCATTCCAGACCACAAATTCAGTGTGTGCAGGAAGTTGTGGCATCTTTTTGGTGTGTTGCCCTGAGCCAAAGCCATCTTCTTTTATTTTCTGCTCAGAAAAAGTGTGAGCGGTATTTTCCAAGGCTGGACGAGGAGCCACTGACTTTCGGACCTTTTCAAATCTCTTGTGTGAGTAGACTAATGTGTAAAATTACAGAGGAGAGCATGGAGGACGAGATGTTGGACTCCTGCTTTTCTCACATATTTTGTTCTGAAAACTGTTTCAGTGGAAAATTGACAGTTTTCTTGTCTTTGTTTTCTAGGAATCAGAGCAGACCAGAACAGACTACTTTATCAGGACTTTGATTGTGCAGTATAATAACGTAAGTTACATTTCAGTTTCCTTCAGAGCTGGTTAATGAATCGATTTTAATGATTAATTTGGATTTGCTGTTTATGTAGATTACATTTTGGGGAAATTTAGATTTTTTTTTTCACTCCTTGGGCTTTGTTAGTTCAGGTCAGCCCGCATGCCTCCTTACGTACAGGGTTTTTCCCACCACTGTTTGGGTAAGGCGGTCCTCCTGAATGGTTTTCCCACAAAAACAAGCCATAAGATTAAAGGTGTGCAACACTGAAAACCCTTTTTTTATGATTATTTCTGATTATAATGGGTGGCTCTGTGTTTTTCATGCAGGCTGAACATGAAATCAGTCTCCTACACCTAGACCTGGGACGATAACAAATTTTGCTGGACGATATATTGTCCAACAAATTATTGGAGATAAACAATATTATTGTCAACATTATCGAGACCAAAATAACCACTTATGTAATGTTAATATATCATAATAATAATGCAAGTTCACCCTTTAAAATGCAACAATTAAACGTTCATTTACCATTGGAATGTTCAGAACCAGAACTTCTAAATAAATAAATAAAACAAATGAAAAATAAATAAAAAAGGACTTTCACTCTCTGTTAGAAAATATTGCACCAAGAACAATATAATAGATCCTGTCTCTCCAAAACAATAAGTACAATGGCCTATCCAGTGTCAACAACCAAAACTGCACTTCAGTAATGATAAAGTTTTACATTTAGTTATTCATTTCTTAACCTCGATATATTGAGGCAGGAAAAATATTGAGTTTGTTTTCATCTATCGAACGATTAATTGATTTGTTGATTATCGTCCCAGCCCTACCTACACCTATCTCCTGCATTAGCTTCTGATAGAAAATAGACTGTGAAACTCTAGGATTTGGAAATCCTGACAGATCTATGTCACGCTGTTACTTAACATTCATGGGCTTACCCATCTCGACTTACGATGGGGAAGGCTGTTGTTGCATGCTTGGAGTTTGTTACACATCTTCCCCGGCCCGAAAAGTCTTTGTCACTTCTCTCTGTCACTTGTAATTTCTGAAATGAAAGGGAGAAATCTGATTTAGTATGAAAAAATAGAATAACATTGATTTTATTTTTAAGCTGTCCATTTGTTTCACTAATGCTAACTTTCATGTAGTTATCATTGCTGTAATATTGGCAAACTACTGTATAAACGTTTGGTTTTACTTTTCCACTTTTACTTTCCAGCCAGCGCTTCGCTCTCAGTTTTAAATGTTTTTGTTTCCCTGCAGGAAACTCGGAGGATAACTCAATTTCATTACATCAACTGGCCCGATCATGATGTCCCGTCATCATTTGACTCCATACTAGATATGATTGGGCTGATGAGAGAATACCAGGAGAATGACGATGTTCCCATATGTGTGCACTGCAGGTAGGTCTTTACACGCCTAGAGCTGAAATATAAACACCTCCTGTACAAAAGAAGAGCGTAGAAGTCTTAAGTCAACAAAAGAATAAACTGTAGGTGATCAGTCAAAACAGAATCAACTAGAAGGTTGTAGATGTAGGTTCTGTGCTCTCACACATGCATGTGTTTACACACACACACTTCTCTCCATGTGTGTGTAATAAGCCATAATGAGCAGCCCGAGGACGTTTCCGGGTTCCTATGTTCCACAGCAGGATTCAAAGCCATGTCTTTGTATTTGTGAAGATGCTTTGTGTGGGCTGATGGGGGGAACCAGGCGCTTTAGAGTCCCACAAAGCTCTTTGACAGCGTGAGATCAGGTTTTATGATTTTATGCGTCATGCACGATCAGCTACTGTCTACTTCCTGTCTGAATGAGGCGTTGTTTTGTTTAAACATACCTGCATTTAACCAAATGTGTGACAAAAAAGTAGCTTATATTTTTAGATTTGTCTTTACAATTACATGGTGATGTGTTTAATGTGCTTTCTGTCCTCTACAGTGCTGGCTGTGGGAGGACAGGTGCTATTTGTGCTATTGACTACACGTGGAACCTCCTCAAAGCTGGAGTATGCAACACTTACACGTCCTGTATACTTCATGTTCTCCACAAACAAGGAATCTAATGTCTGTTCAAAATTTTCTCCACTCTTACAGAGAATTCCAGAAGACTTCAATGTTTTCCGGTTGATCCAAGAAATGAGGACGCAGCGGCACTCTGCTGTTCAAACAAAGGTTTGTTTAAGACATGAATTCACCTGCTTCCGACTCACATTAATGATGCGACCAAATGGTCATTTTTTCTAATATCAGTTTCTAAGACAAGTAGTTATATATAAAGTTGTCTGAGGCTTTCTGCCTCTGGTAGGGTCACCCATGGCAAACAGGTCCTAGGTGAGGGATCAGACAAAGAGCAGCCCGAAGACCTCTTATGGTAAATGGCCTGTATTTGATATAGCGCCTTCTAGAGTCCTGGAACCCCCCAAGGCGCTTTACAACACAACCAGTCATTCACCCATTCACACACACATTCACACACTGGTGGGGATGAGCTACGATGTAGTAGCCACAGCTGCCCTGGGGCGCACTGACAGAGGCGAGGCTGCCGAGCACTGGCGCCACCGGTCCCTCTGACCACCACCAGCAGGCAACGTGGGTTAAGTGTCTTGCCCAAGGACACAACGACAGCGACAGACTGAGCGGGACTCGAACCAGCAACCTTCCGATTACGGGGCGAGCACTTAACTCCTGTGCCACCGTCGCCCCCTTATGATGAATTATATAAATGGAAACCGTGTTCCCTTGCCCGGACGTGGGTCACCGGGGCCCCCCTCTGGAGCCAGGCCTGGAGGTGGGGCACGTTGGCGAGCGCCTGGTGGCCGGGCATTCACCCACGGAGCCCGGCCGGACACAGCCCGAAGAGAAAACATGGGTCCCCCTTCCCATGGGCTCACAACTTGTGGGAGAGGCCAAAGGGGTCGGGTGCAGTGTGTGACGGGTGGTAGTTGAGGGCGGGGACCTTGGCGGTCTGATCCTCGGCTACAGAAGCTGGCTCTTGGCACATGGAATGTCACCTCTCTGGTAGGGAAGAAGCCTGAGTTGGTGTGTGAGGTTGAGAGGTTCCGACTAGATATAGTCGGACTCACCTCAACGCATGGCTCTGGCTCTGGAACCAGTTTCCTTGAGAGGGGTTGGACTTTCTACCACTCTGGAGTTGCTCCCACTGAGAGGCGCCGAGCAGGGGTGGGCATACTAGTTGCCCCCCATCTTGGTGCCTGTACATTAGGGTTTACCCCAGTGAATGAGAGAGTAGCCTCCCTCCACCTAAGTGTGGAGGGGACAGGTTCTGACTGTGGTCTGTGCTTCTGCACCAAACTACAGTTCAGACTACCCACCCTTTTTGGAGACCCTGGAGGGGGTGCTGGAAAGCGTTCCTTCCGGTGACTCCCTCGTTCTGCTGGGGGTCTTTAACGCTCACGTAGGCAATGACACTGAGACCTGGAGAGGTGTGGTTGGGAGGAACGGCCCCCCGATCTGAATTCGAGTGGTGTTTTGTTATTGGACTTCTGTGCCAATCATGGATTGTCCATAATGTTCAGACATAAAGGTGTCCATATGTGCTCTTGGCACCAGGATAGCTTAGGCCATAGCTCAGTGATCAACTTTGTTGTTGTTTCATCTGACCTGTGGCCGCATGTCTTGGACACGCGGGTGAAGAGAGGGGCGGAGCTGTCAACTGAGCACTATCTGGTGGTGAGATGGCTCAGATGGTGGGGGAGTATGCCGGTCAGACCAGGGAGGCCCAAATGTATCGCGAGGGTCTGCTGGGAACATCTGGCAGAGTCTCCTGTCAGAAGGAGCATCAATTCCCACCTCTGACAGAACTTCCAAAATGTTCCGGGGGAGGCGGGGGACATTGAGTCTGAATAGACCCTGTTCCGTGCCTCCATTGTTGAGGCGGCCGACCGGAGCTGTGGTCGCAGCATCGTCTGTGCCTGTCATGGTGGCAACCCCCGAACCCGCTGGTGGACACCGGCGGTTAGGGATGCTGTCAAGCTGAAGAAAGAGTCCTATCAGGTCATTTTGGCCTGTGGGACTCCAGAGGCAGCTGACGGGTACCGGCAGTCCAAGCGGAATGCGGCTCGGGTGGTCGCCAAGGCACAAACCCGGGCATGGGAGGAGTTCGGTGAGACCGTGGAGCAAGACTTCCATACGGCTTCGAGGAGATTCTGGTCCACCATCCAGCACCTCGGGGGTGAAAGCAGTGCGCTACCAACACTATCTATAGTGGGGACGGTGTGCTGCTGACCTCTACTCAGGACGTTGTGGATTGGTGGGCAGAATACTTCGAAGACCTCCTCAATCCCACGACACGTCTTCCAGTGAGGAAGCAGAGTCTGGGGACTTTGATTTGGCCTCTCAAATCTCTGGTGCTGAGGTCACTGAGGTGGTTATAAAGCTCCTCTGTGGCAAGGCTCCAGGGGTGGATGAGACCTGCCTGGAGTTCCTTAAGACTCTGGATGTTGTGGGGCTGTGTTAGCTGACACGGCTCTGCAATATCGCGTGGACATCGGGGGCAATCCCACTGGACTGGCAGACTGGGGTGGTGGTCCCCTTATTTAAAAAGGGGGGCCGCAGGGTGTGCTCCAACTACAAGGGGATCACACTCCTGAGCCTTCCTGGTAAGGTCTATTCAGGGGTTCTGGAGAGGAGGGTCCATGGAATTGTTGAACCTCAGATTCAGGAGGAGCAGTGTGGTTTTCGCCCTGGCCGTGGAACATTGGACCAGCTCTATACCCTTAGGGGGATCCTGGAGGGTGTGTGGGAATTTTCCCAACCAGTCTACATGTGTTTCGTGGATTTGGAGAAGGCGTTTGACCGCGTCCCTCGGGGGGCCCTGTGGGGGGTACTCCGGGAGTATGGTGTACCAGGCCCTAACGGGCTGTTAGGTCCCTCTATGACCGGTGTCAGAGCTTGGTCCGCATTGCCGGCAGTAAGTCGGGCTCGTTCCCAGTGAGAGTTGGACTCCGCCAAGGCTGCCCTTTGTCACCGATTCTGTTCATAATCTTTATGGGCAGGATTTCTTGGCGCAGCCAAGGTGTGGAGGGCATCCGTTTTGGTGGCCTGAGGATCGGGTCTCTGCTTTTTGCAGATGATGTGGTCCTGTTGGCCTCATCAGAACGTGATCTTCAGCTTTCACTGGAGCGGTTCCCAGCCGAGTGTGAAGCAACTGGGATGAGAATCAGCTCCTCTAAATCTGAGACCATGGTCTTGATTCGGAAAAGGGTAGAATGCCTTCTCCGGGTCAGGGATGAGGTCCTGACCCAAGTGGAGGAGTTAAAGTATCTCGGGGTCTTGTTCATGAGTGAGGGAAAGATGGAGCGTGAGATCGCTAGGCGTATTGGTGTTGCATCTGCAGTGATGCGGGCGTTGTACCGGTCTGTCGTGGTGAAGACACGCTGAGTCAGAAGACGAAGCTCTCGATTTACCGGTCGATCTACATTCCTACCCTCACCTATGTTCATGAGCTTTGGGTAGTGACCAAAAGAACGAGATTGCGGATACAAGCGGCCGAAATGAGTTTTCTCCAAAGAGTGGCTGGGCTCTCCCTTAGAGATAGGGTGAGAAGCTTGGTCATTCGGGAGGGGCTCGGGGTAGACCTGCTGCTCCTCCACATCGAGAGGAGCCAGTTGAGGTGGGCCTTTTTCAGCCCCAACAAAGTTCCATGTACTATTTAGAGTCTCAAACAACAGTTTCCAATTGTAATAATAAAAACGTTCTAGAACCCCTTTAAACATTCATTGCTGCTCTTTTATGGCTTTATATTATCCAATCTAGCTCCAGTTACTGGTGACTCCTTTCAGCAGCCCAACATGGATCATGTCCAATGTCCTCGTCATCCTACATCACACGTTCCTTCTCTTGTTTGTTTTCACTAGTTGTAGATGTTTTTCTATTATGTGTGTTTTGTTGTTGACTACTAATTGGACTGAGTGTGGAGAACATTTATGTTCACCAATTAATTTGGTGTTATCCTCCAAGGTTCAGTTACATTAGTCAGCTGAAAACAGTAGTTTGTTTTTTATCTAAATTAGTTCATTCATTTTGAAGAAATAATTATTTAGTCTGTTGTTTAACAAAAAACTCTGAAAATGGCTAAAAATGATTGTTTAAAACGAATAACAATATTCTTTTCCATCAACAAATCTCTGTCTGACATGAAGATGGTCTTTATTCTGGTGTTGATTTTGTTGACTCTCATCCCCTTTTGCTTCTTCTCCTTTATCTTATCCCCTCCCCATGGAACTCCTCTCTGCATCTCTTTTTCATCCTCTGCCTCCCATCTCAACATGCTTTTGTCTCCCTCTCTGTCTAGGAGCAGTACGAGTTGGTTCACAGAGCGATTGCTCAGCTTTTTGAAAAACAGCTGCAGCAACTGGAGAGTCCCACCAACACACAGATACACGATGGCATGGTATGAAACGTTAACATTGTGCACTTTGTTTGGTGCTAAAAGAAGAGGGATGGTGCTGAGTAACACTTGAAGGAAAACAAAACAAATAATTAGTCACAAGAGGATAGAGAGTGGGAGAAATAGGGGAGAGTCAGCTTTCTGAGAACTCTACTGTCTGAGGGCTGATCTCATTCTGGTTTGCTTTTTACAATCTTCCATTACCTCCCAGCGTCCATAAAAACATGAATAATCTGTTTTATCTTCCTGCAAATTCTCTGTAGGATTAAAATATAACTTTGAGACAAGAAAAGAGCCATAGTCAGTTAAAGGTAGGGTCGGTGTTCCTGGAAAAAGCTGATCTAGGATGTCGCATTTTGAAAAAGCACAATTCAAAGGTCCAACCCATCATCTTCAGGCTCCCCTAAGCAATGCCTCCAGAATACAAGAAAACGCCAGATGCAAGGGATACTGTCAAACGCCCAGAGAAACTAAATGTTGTCTCAACTTTCCACCCATGATTAGCACCTTTTTAGCCATTATTCATAACATCCCTACGGAGCCTCCAGGCTTCTGACAGACTCCTCTGGTGCTGCTCAGGAATTCTTCGGACTCTGGCCCTACTGAAAGTTTAAAAGAGAAACCACTGGGACCCTGATCAGAGATCCAGCTAAGAGGTCTGGACATTTTACACCGGAACCCCCTCTGCTACTTCTGCACAGGCTATGTAACAATTTAGTCTGCTAGCTAATATAGCCGTTCTGGCTCTGGCTTCCCTTCCTGTTTAGCTGCTCCAAGCTGAAAACACATTATTAGTGCACATAGTGGGTATGAGCAGAGATGGGAGTGAGGGTTGGTGGTCAGTTTATTGAATGGATCAGAATCCAATCATGAAAAACAGGACATTCACAATGGGTGGGCCAGCTTTTTCCAAAATTGTACATTTAAAGTATCTTTTGGGAGCGGTTTCTTTCTACAGGAGCCAGTGAAGGCAAAAATTATTTACTTATTTGTAACAAGCAGTTACAAAACTTTCGCCATTCATAAAAGTTGTTTTACACTTTTAACTCCTTGTTCGTTGCCAGCGATGAAATGGAATCTGATGTGCTTGTCATTTTGCTGGAGGTTGAACCATCTGACAAAGTACTCATTCCAAAATTGTGCTCCCAGGGATTTTTGACCCTAATAGGGAGCCTAAGTGTCCTCCCTTTCCGGTCGGCTCATGGGTCCCTGGAAGAATGAAAACATTTTATTTAAGTCAATGGAGCTAAAAGAGTTATTTTCTAATCCGCTTTGCCTTACGCCTTGGATCACACATATGGTAAATGGTAAATGGCCTGTATTTGCATAACGTATTTTTAGGGTTTTACAACCCCCCAAAGCGCTTCACATCACAATCAGTCATTCACCCGTTCACACACACATTCACACGCTGGTGGGCATGAGCTACAATGTAGCTATAGCTGCTCTGGGGCGCACTGACTGAGGCGAGGCTGGCGCCGCCGGTCCCTCCGACCAGCACCAGCAGGCAAGGTGGGTTAAGTGTCTTGCCCAAGGACACAACAGCAGAATTCTCTGGTTGGAGCCGGGATTGAACCTGCAACCTTCAGATTACTGGACAACCCGCTCTACCTCCTACCTCCTGCAATTTAAACAAAAAGTAATGATGTGTTTTTCACCCACGCCAGTCACGTACTTGAGATTTATCAGCTTGTAAAAGTTTGTAATTAGCTTGACTACAAATCAGACGTCAGTAAGTCGCATATATGACTTCACCACAGAATCACCTCTACCCTATCGTAGCTGCTACTTACCACATGACCAGGTTTATAGTGGTTCTTTACTCCTGAAGGAAGGATTTGAAGTTCACTGAACTTACAGCTATTTCCCTCAGTTTTTCTCCGTGTCTGGTTCGATGATGTCCCTTTGGTTAAGCGCTTTTGTAGTCCTGGACATATTTTCACACAAAACCTAAAATAACGTTTCTCACCGTAGAAAATAAGCACTTTCTTGGTGTAAAAATTTGTCTTTAAAATTCAGACATAATATGTGAAATCCATGGCACATAACAAAGAAATTTAGAAAATAGTGTTTTTAACCCCATTGACTTACATTAATTTTTTCGTTCTTCCAGTGACCCATGGTCCGTAAGTAGATGGGCGTGACCTAGGCTCCCTATGACCATCCATTGGTATGGTCCTACTCTTAACACAATACTGCTTGCTTGCAACGATTTAGATATATACTGCCCCCTATCGCCAGGGGAAATACACATAGTCACTTTAAGGTTTTAAAAAAGGTGAATTAATTTATATTTGTTTGTTTTTTTAATTCCTTTTATTAGGTTAATAGACTCCTATCTTATTGGTGCTTCATTCAGAAACAAATTGAAACTCCCATGTCTGTTTGGTTAAAATAGAGACGTTGTAAACACAGTTAGTTTTTAACCCTTCCTTTCTTTTTAAACCATTTATCTGAATCATTACTGTCTAAGTTCATGTCTAATCTTGCAACTGCTACTCTTAATTCTAAAGAACTAAACACATGTTGTATGCTAGAATCTATCACAGCTGCTGGAAATCTGTTGGTAATTATAAATCAAGAAGGACAAAAAGATGTTCCTACTGAGTCAGATGGCTCATTAGGATAAAAGTAACAGAGTTACAAACTGCAGAATTACCCAAACAGTGTTTTGTAAACTGGTAAAAAGACACAAATTGTGATAAAATGTGAGCGGAGGAAGATCAGCACATTTAAAAACTGACAGCCCAGACATGAGGAGTTCGCTGGCAGCAAACCAGCCAGCTTCCTGCGCAGGAAGTCGTGATGACATCACCCCAGGCTCTGAATGCACTTTGACTCTGAGAATAGACGAGAATTCGCTGGGAAAGGAGGACCTTAGTGAGACACAATCAATCTTTTTATCACACAAGAAAATACTCTGCTGAGCCTTAACCTGATCTGTGTCTCTCTAAAATAGGGACAGAAAGTTGAGTGAAAGTTTGTCATTAAACATTCGGTAAAAGGGTGTGATGTCATCTGTAGTTTATTTCTGCTGATTTTAACTGTGGAGTTGCCTCACACACAGCTTATCATTATCAGGGAGCTATACTGACTCAGTCCGTACACACATTGACTCATGTCCAGTCAGCCATTGCTGAGGAATCCAACACCCACACAGGTGCTTCTAACGGCAGTACGAACAATAAACCTACACATACGCCCGTCCTACGCTCACTTAAGTGCTCGTTTGGACTCCGCGTTGTGCAGAATTACATTCCCACCAAATAACATCATGTAATACTACACTAACTACTTATCTGGGCTGTGTTTATACACCAAATCCCCTGAATGTGCCAACAACTGGGGATGTTTCAGACCGTAACTGTAGCCCAGTTTGTGAAGAGTTTATAGCCAATAAAGTTTGCTCGTCAACGTCTCCGGTGGGAGCGTCAAATTAATGAGACACAGTGGAAGAGAAGGAGGAAGAAAGAGAACAGTGATTTTTGAGCCTGTTCTTAATGAAGTTATTTCTAACAACCTCTAGAAACCTAAACTCCATAAACACCACAAAATAATTTTTAGCTGTTTTCACCTTTGGTTACATGACACATTTGACTAATTGCAGGAGAAATGCAAAACATGCTGATGGAGCAGTTTGTTTGCTAACTTTAATCCAAATGTGGAACTCTCAGGCTCCGAAAACGCTGTTTCATCCATGAGAACATAAATCATTTGTGTGTTTCTCCAGAGTGAAAGCAGTCCAGAGAAAGCAAGTCATCAGTCTGATGAGGAGAGATGGGACGCACCGCCTCCAAAACCTCCTCGCATACGCAAGTAAGATCTGTTCTTCTTGGACAGTTTGGTAAAATCCTTTCTTGTCCTTGTCTAGTTAATATTTTTAAGTCTGTTATTCTGTTAAACTTGATCATCAAACTCGTCATTGCAAATGAAAGTTTGCTGAATTATAATCATTATAAGGTATTATAAACTGACCGATGCTCATCCCCAAAGATAAAGTAGCAGGTTTCTACAGGGGTGAGAAGTGTCAAGTGTTGCTGCACATAGAAGAAATAGTGTTTTATTAAAAAAATCAAGCATTTAAAATGGTTTGTTTGGCTTACGTAGTAAAAACACAAAGCTGCTCAAACAAAAGCAGCAGGAGTTTTTCCCACCAGAGTTTCTGGTGTGGCTGCTCCGTTTCAGCCCCCGGTCTTCATCCAAAGTGAACTTCTGTGTGGTTGTTAGCTGCCTGAGGAGGAGAAGCTTTTGGAGATCATTTTGCCACGCTACAAATTGTTGAACGCACCCAAAGCAATATAAAGGGGAATTATTTCAGTTTTTTCCCATCTTTGTGAACAAATATTATTCTTATGTTCATGTGGACACATTATCTCATAGAATGAATTTGTATACACATAAATACAGTTATGTTTTTCTGTCGTTGCTCCCCCTTCCCTTCACATATGTTTTCCTCTAGCCCTGCAGGAGATCTGCTCCACTTCTTACAGCCTATCTACAGTAACCCTCCCACCCCTCTTATGCAGCAGTACATATTCTCCACAACCTTTAAACAGAGTTTCCTCAGTTCTGATGCTTTAATGTCGCTGGGAATGTCTTGTTGCCGGGAGACACCGTATCACTTAATAACGTGTAGAAAAATGTTTGTTTATCTGGTCTTGCTATCTTGTAAGCTTCTTAAGTAGCAGAAAGGAAAGGGAAGGAAAAACGATTTGGTCAGAAAAATCAGACAAGATGTTGGCGTATCATGAATGATAATGAGTAAGAAACCGAATCCTGCTGATTTCCAATCGAAACTCCTCTGACAAACGTCTAGCCCCTGAAACCGGATTGCACAGAAGGCATTAAATCATACTAGAAACTGGGGATGTTAAAACCATTTAAACATTATAAAACATAATGGAACTTACTTTTTTACTCATAAAACACACGGGACAATAATAAAGGTCATTCTCTGCTGTATTTCAGCAAATTGCAGCACAGGCAGCTAACGCCAGAGCAATGATGCGTTCAGGAATGCTCGGCAATACGACAGTTTGCATAGCTGTGACATGAAACCTCACATAAACTAAATAGGATAACACCATTTAAACATTATTAAACATAATGGAACATCTTGACTCATAAAACACTGAGTAATGAGAAAGGTAAGACTGTTGTATTTCAACAGACTGCAACCCAGGACCACACAGAACAAGCAGCTAATGCTAGCACTGGCTCCAGCAATGATGCGTTCAGGGACGCTCGGAAATATGTTAGCTTACTTAAAGGCTTTCCAACCAGATTGATTCTTGAGTTTTATTAATCGATTCTGAATCTTTATAAGTAGAAATAGCAATTCTGATGTGAACATTTTTTTTCAGGCACCTCTACTAGAAACCACAGCAAATTGGGGAAAAAAAATGACCTTTAAGTGTTTCTACTCACAATAAATATGAAAAAAGGGCAGGTCCCACCAGCTGATGAGCTCAAAAATAACATTTATTCAGGGTGTTTTTTAAAATCAGGGATTGTTGCAAACTGTATCATATCGATATACCCAACTGTATAGTGAGATCTGGGTCTGCTCAGACTGTAAATTATATCTGCATCACAAAGAAAATAATCTCTTAAATCTTTTAAGGTCCTGTTTGAGTACAACACACACACACCTTCCCATTCCTTTGGAAACACCTTGTGATGAGGTATTTCTGAGGAACATCTGACCTAAACATTTCCTGAACATCATGAAAGACTAAGCAGCAACTTCCCTTCCAACCGGACTAAACTGATCATGCTCCTGGTTTCTCTCCTAGTTCTTTTTTTACCAGCTGGTTTGGTAGGAAACATTTTCTGGAGGTCCTAATTTTAGACTGGAGCTCCAAGTCTTCTGTTTACTGCATAGTTTCTTTTCTGCTCTTAATAAAACACACACATTTAAAATTTGAGATGCTGCCAAGATAGCTCACTTTCCTGGAAACGGGACAGAGGAGAATCCCTGAAATATCTGCTTGTCTCTTTTGCCATTTGTCCTTCTCTGACGTCTCGGTATGTGTCCTTTGTTCTGTGTCATCTCTCTGTCTCTAAAGAGGTGAAGGCCCAGTTTAAGTCAAGAAAATAATCTGTTGATAGTGGGAGCTATTTTTAGCCAGATAAGTCACTTTCAGCCAGCCGCACTCCCTTTAGGTCACTTCAGTAGTGTGTGTGTGTGTGTGGGGGGGGGCGGGGGGGGGGGGGGGGGGGGGTTAGAGAGAGAAAGATGGAGGGAGATGAAAAGGAAATCCAGAGAGGTTGGATACTACTACTGAGTCATGGCTTTGGTTGTTTTCCTCTTTCCTTGGTTTTGCATATCTGTTTTAAACGCAGCCTGAAACTGGAAAATATTTCTGCTTCAGTGGATGAGAGCAACCAGGAGCTACTGTGATGCAACATCTTCTCTTAGGCCCGATTCACACAGCAGGATTTTAAGTCTGTCAGATAATTTTTAAAGCATGAGAGGACCCCATACACAAAGATTTAAAAAAATCAAGGATATAATAGATATTGTCCTACATTGTGTAGTTTGTTGCAACGTGATAAAAACTACACACAATCTGATTTCACACACAAACATTCCCGGTCAGATGGGAAATCTCGTAAACCTCTTGAGATCAAATGTGACTTCAGAGAAAGCAAACTTAATGGAGATGCAGCGTGCTTCCGTCACCTCACTTTCTGATTGGCTAAACGTCACATGCAAAAAGAACAATGTTTGTCTTTCAAATTGGACCAAGACAACCCAACATGTTGAATGCCCCCGATTTATGCTCGTATTGTGTCAGTGTCCTTCAGAACAGACCAGAGTGCTCTTAACACACCACTCACAGCAGGGGAATCTGATAAGATTATCTTTAGAGCCATTAGGTAATCGGCCCCAAACTTAACATTGTCGGTTCTGAAATTGTCATAATTATGAATGAACCGGGCTTTAGGAGCGCAGACGTGGACCAGATGAGAGACTATTGAGTGACTTTAATAATTAAGATGATGTGGCATAACATTTAATTGCAAACATGGCGTTGATGATTTTAGAAAGTATTTACCTTTTAAAAATAGAACTTTTGAAACCTCTGAGAGTTAAATAAAAAACCTGTTCAGCAGTCTGATGCTCAGAGCATCCAGTGAAAATAATTTTCTCTCACTTTGCTTTTATTATGTTATTCATATTTACATCTGAACACACCCGTCTGTGTGCAGATCCTTGCCTGCAGCCACTTCTTCTTTTTCAGTGTTCATACAACACTTTTTCCTTGTGTCTTATTAGTGTTTGCTCAGCCTCCCCCCAAGGAATAATTAAAGTTTCATCACGTTATCTTCTAGGACCTGATAAATCTGAGCCTCTTCTTAATATCCCAACCCCTATGGAAGCAATCAGCACCAGCAGGAGTCATCGCTGTGGTTGTTAAATGTATCTTCTGCTTGTTCAGGCAACAAAGATAATATAAAAGGAATTCTCGTGGGTAACTTATGTTTTCATTAAAGAAAACAAAAGGATAATGTTTGGCCGGGGGTGTAAAATTGCCACTAAATGACTTGTGGGAGGCAGTGGGACGTTGAGGTTGTTTCACAAACTAACTCAATATAAACAGCAGTGCTCTCCTACTCCATGTTGTTACTGTGACCACCTCATCACTGTTAACAGAAGTTGTTAAGTTATTATTCTAATGTTTATCAATTAGAACAGGGGTGTCAAACTCAAACTCACACGGGGCCGAAATGAAACTCTGGGACGGAGTCGAGGGCCAAACTTAATATTTTTGAAAAAGTGACGGCAAATTTGCACATTTTCTTTATCAACATATATGCAATTTTGAACCTTTAAATTTGGAAACAAACATATTTCTGCATTAACACTGAATGTGGAATAACCAAATTACACACGAGCAAGTCCGTTTTAAATAAAAGGCATCAGTGGTATTCATTACTTGTGGTATAATCAGCATTTTATAAATCTATTCAGGATTTATGTTTTCTTGTTTATTCATTTTTCTTATTTTTTATTCTCCCTTTTTCCTCCTGTAATAAGTGTCATCGCTGCTGTGACATCTAGCTTTCCCCACTGAGGAACAATAAAGGGATTTTCTATTCTATTCATCTATCTGCAGCCTTTCCACTTCCTGTTTACTGTAGGTTAAATCTTTTCTCACGGGCCAACAACAAAATAAAAAAATCATTTTATCTTAAATGAAAATGCAACATCTCACCTGTTAACTTTCATGTTTTCGAGCAGAAAACCAACATATTTAAAGCTCACTTTGCTCCACTGGTTTACTGTGATGCTCACCTGTTCCAGCCAGATACCTGCATCATGGGGTTGATCTGAGCTGAGGAGGAGACTCCTGTTGTTTTGTTCATCTTCATCATAATAATGACAACATGACAACAGGTGCTCACATAGGTTTGTGCTGATGAACATGTCTGAGCAGCTTGACCACGTTATTGTGTGTCAGGGAGGAAACACAACGACAGCAACCACAGAGCCGTGCTGGTTTGAGCGTGTCGCTGTTCGCTGGAGTTATATCAGCTCTGTCTGGACGTTAGTTGGAAAACTTTCTCTTTCAGTCGTGAACACATTACTGAGCGGCTAGAATCTCCGTTTCTGGGCTTCAACGTCAGAAAACAGCTGAGTGAACTCGGCGCTGAGAGGAGTGTAGTTTGTCCGAGACAGCGGAGCTGCAGACACCCGGCAGCAGGCGCTGAAAAAACACAAAGGAGGGGCGCGTCGGCTCCGCGCTGACGCCGCAAAGCATCATGGGAGTTGAAGTCTTTGTGGTAAAATCGGCCAGCGGGCCAGTTTTAATATATTTTTGATATTTATCTCGCGGGCCACATAAAAATGCTCCGCGGGCCGCATCTGGCCCGCGGGCCTTGTGTCTGACATATGTGAATTAGAGCAAACTAGTTAAGAACATATTCTAAATGTTAAAGACCAAGTTCACTGTAAAACGTTTTTTTACATGTTTGAAATATGGTGGGTCACTCTGAGTTTCACATGCAGGCTGAACATGAAAAATAGTCTTCTACCCTATAGAGCTCCGGACGTCACGCGACTCTCAGAGAGTAGACGCCATGTTGGCAGGCAACAAAGGTAAACAAGATGAACGAGATCGGCTTGGATTTTACTCCGTCTGAGTTTACTTCCCACTTTAAAACCGAAGAAATCGTTTTATATAGTCAGAAATTAAATAGACTAAACATCTCCGACCCTTACCGTGCCCCTGGGATACTTTTTAAAAACGCCAGAAGCTGTCGGAACGGACTTCTTACTGGACCTGGCCGGGGAACCCCTTGGGATTCCTCCGGAGTTGCTGGCCCAAGTGGCTGGGGAGAGGGAAGTCTGGGCCTCTCGACTTAGGCTACTGTCCCTGCAACCCGACTCCAGATAAGCTGATGAAAATGGATGGACAAATAACATAGATTTACATGTAAGTAGTTTAAATAGAGTGCTGTGCTGTTTGAATGTATAAACTGAACGCTAAGAGAAATCACTAGTCTGATTTTTTTTCCGTGAATAAAATAAATATGTCAGGCAGGAGCATCTCAGGATCTGTCTGAGATCTGTCTCGGTGAGACAGATAGTAGCAATCCAAAGTGCTTTTTATGTGTGATCTGACAATTGATCAACCATTGCTTAAAAATTAAATACAGCTTAGCCGGTTAATTGCTGTGATCCTAAAACACGTTAACGTTTTACGTCACGTTTACTTGTTGCTATGAGTAATGAGACAGAAAAAGCCACGCCAAAATAAGTTTAGGAAGCCCACTAAGAATCGTAATAAAAGCATTTAAAATAAACACCATATACAGTTGAGGAAACGTTGGTTTAAGTACCTGATATGAAGTGGACGTTGCATAAGCGAAAACCTTTACTCTCGGGATCCCACAGCTTCATTTTAGCCCGGTCACTAGCGCGTTTTATTACAATGATCCAACGTTTGTGGCGCTCCGGATCTTGGGGAATCCTGTAGATGGCTCATTATGTCGTCCACGTCCGTTCTGCATCCTGGGGCACAACAGGAATCTACCATATTTCCCGTTTGTTTGAGTTTTCTGACAATAACAAATGTCCAGCTGCGGGCTACTGCCTGCCAATATGGCGCCGTTTCGATTTGAACTGTTGCATGCCGGGAGAAGTGACGTCAACTCCCGGAGCTCTATTTCCTGTGTTAGCTGTCATAGAAAAAAGAGGATCTTGCTCGGATTAGAAGAGCCAGTCAGATCTATCTCACTGAAAATTAACATTTGTGGACTCGCCCACCTTGGCTCACAATGGGAAAGGCTGTTGTTGGTTTAGCATCCAGGAAAGAGCAGAACACGTCTTGGCTAGTCGAAGCAAACTGTTAGCATTAGCAACTCCACCACATGGCAGAACTCCTCCATGCCTGTGTTATTTGTGGATATAAAACATCACCGTTGCAAAGCAAACACACTCAGTGGCAGAGTCACGTTGCTGTTATCCAGTAAGACTCCAAATATTCTTCAGTTCCTGAAACAGAATCGTTGGAGCTGTTTTCTCACTGAGGTCGACAAGGCATTCAGTTATACTTGAGACTATTGCAAACGTGTTGAAAAAGCAAGTGAACTTGGTTTTAGGACATGCTTCTTCCAAATGTTGAAACGAGGGCACACACAGTAGATCACAGGCTTTATCAAAGAATGAGCCAGTAACAGTCGTTCTGTAACACATGTGCTTAATGACGAAGGCTTTTATTGTTTGACTCTAGCATAGTGAAGGAAAGGAAATCCCCGGTGCTTGTATGCTGGCTGTGTTTGTCTGTTTGCCTTTCATCCATCATCTCATCATCATCATCATGAGAAGTCCTTATTGTTTTAGCCCTGTGGTCTTGGATTAGCACACCACCACATCCTTTGTCTTATTTCAGCCTTTTCACCTTAACACACATGCAGCATGTAAATGCATATTTAGTGGATTGGATCCATTTCTGACTACTTGTTCTGTGTGGGGTTTTATTTCATTTTTTGCTCTGCACACATGATTGATTTATTTTCACTGGGTAGATTGTAGGGTTAGTTTTATGCACTTTATCATCTGAAGGGAAATAAAACTTTTTATTCTCTTCTTGACATAAGAATGCTGTTTAATGGAAAACACTTAACTCCCATATTTGTCATACTGGACTTTGTAGACTTGTTTAATAAGAAGTTAAACTGATCATCAGTCAGTTCTCAGTTAGCTAAACATCAACAGGTAATGTAATACTTTAATCTACAAAATGTGATCTATAATGTAAAAACAGTCTCAACAGTGCCATCTCTGTAAGGTGCTGCCCTCTAGTGGTAAAATATACTGTTTAGATTACGAATTAATGATTCAGAGTGTTTATCTGCTTTTGCCGTCACCTGAGTGTGCATTCTTTCTCCTCGTCTAGTTTCCAGTCAGAAGGTGATGTTAAGGAAGAGATTATCCAGCCCCCTGAAGCTCACCCTGTCCCCCCGATCCTCACACCGTCTCCCCCTTCAGCGTTCCCCACAGTCACCAATGTACGGCAGGACAATGACCGCTACCATCCCAAACCTGTCATACATGTCCTGGCTTCTACACAGCGCAACGCGACACAGGTTGTGAGTAGATGTTTTAATTATAAATCTGTCTAATGAGGAAAGTGATTAGTTGTTGATTTGGCAAAAATTAGCAGAAACTGTTGAAACTGTGACACTTCTTGTTGTATACAAGAGCTGGGGTTCACTCTTTGTTTTTTTAATCCCATTTCAGAATGCAGATGTGGACCAGGAGCAGAACCAGTCAGAACCCAGTCTAACCAAACAAACCAGCCCATCAGAGCAAAACGATGTAGACCTACTCAGCCAAAATCAGCAAACTCAGGTCTCAGATCTGGATCTCAATGACAACTACAGCAACAAATTGTCTTCAACGTCAACCCAGTCAGAGTCGGGTCAAAGTGAGACTCCCTCATCGCCCCTCTCCTCGACCGTTGAATGTTCTGGTGCTCCTCGGATCGAGAGGAAACTCAGCATTGAGATTAAAAAAGTCCCGCTCCAGGAAGGACCTCGCAGCTTCGACACCTCCTCTTCCGTTGGGGCCCCAGGTGGATTAGGCAACAGTTCAACCAACAGTAGTTCAACGCTTCATAGAAGCCACGCCTTCAAATCTCGTTCCTGTCAGACCCAGCTGACGTCTAGCTCCTCGCTGTCGGAGGACTCGGGCACCGAGGGAGGAGCGGGTGGATGTGGAGAAAGTCACACGCATGGGGATGTCCTAACCAGACCAAATCACCTTCCAGTGAAGAGCAAAGAGAAGGGGAACGCATACGAAGAGAAAATGGTGGAGCTGAAATCTGGTCACGCTGTGTGGATGGAGCACGGCAACAGTCCAGAAAAACATTTCCCCAAGACTTCCTCCTCCTCTTCTTCCTCAGACAGAGTCGCTCCATCTTCGTCATCCTCTTCCCACCTCTCTTCGTCATCTTCCTCTTCCTCCTCCTCCTCCACTCCTGTTAGGACTGCCCTTAGTTTCACCAACCCCCTCCACTCTGATAACTCAGATGAGGAGGGGAATGGAGAAATGCCCGAAGGAAAGGAGAGTTATCATACAAACGTATCCACGGTAACGACCACCGTAGCCGCGTCCCCTCACCATGACACCCAACAGTCGACCAGAAAGGTGCTGACGATGTCGATTGCCGGACAGGCCACTCCACCTTCCACAACCACAGCAAGTATGTCAGCCAGCTGCTTTTGGTGTTTCTAAATTGACTTTTTGTTTTTGTTTTGATAAAACGAGTGTTAAACAGTTTAATAGTTAGAGGTGATCACATTTATTGTTAGTCTCGCTGAGATTCTCTCTATTCAACTCATGCAAAGGCACCAAGTCTTATCTGACAACATGCCTGTATATCCCACACCCACACACGCACTGATAAACCACTCTTACCGTCATTTTCTGGGTCAGCAACACATCTGACCAGATGCTAAAGATTAGCCCTATTTGTTAAAACACACAGAATCAGAGAGAGAGAGGGAGACATAAAATAAGTCTGCTGTCGGATTTGTGAGGTAGGTTGTAAACATCACATCTATCAAAACACTCTTCGTTGTCCGGCTTCCTGGTGAATAACTCTGGGAATGAAAGACATGCTGTTTGGGTTTCTGTGTGTGCATGTTGGGACGGTGAAGGATCAGCATTGCATGATACTCACACATGCATGTCAGATTGAACAAAACCAGGTGACACGTTTTGTCTTTCTCTCACAAATGCATCGACACCTTGTGGTTTTATTCATCTGAGGGGTTTAAGACCGAGATTCCTTCTCTTCCTTTGTGATTTCAGAATCAGATTCTGAAGCATGATTCTTGTTCTGGTCTGAGCTGGTGTGAGTGGGGGAGTTTGAGCTGGACTTTTATTGGAGTGGATTGAATATTCTAACACATTTTTAATTTTCGCTCATCTGTGAGCAGATTTTTGATTAGCCAACTGCTGATATGATGTGAAAAGTTAGACTAAACTATAAATAAATCAGTCAAAGCTGAGTTTGACTGTTTGGTCTGCTTTGCTCTTCTTTTTTTTTATTTATTTATTTGGGCATACTCGTGTTTTTGGCGGGTGCATCTTCATTTACCAAACACTAAGCGGCTGCTGTTTGATTTGTGGCAAGAATCGAATGGCTGCTTGTTGATGGTTGCACTGAACAAAATGTTGCTTTTGTGGTTGAACAAGCGGAAGCTGGTGGTGGCTGCTTGTTTCTCTGGCTGCTTCACTAAAGAAACACCGAACCCTTACTCCGATGCACACATTGTAGTCGTTTATGAGCCTTTAGTTTGTGGCTGAAACACCAAAGCACACTTTACTGTAGGTGTACAAATAGATGAAAGCTTAATAATGAAAAAATAAATGAGGAAATGAGGTTTAAGGCAGTGATTTCAACCTAAAACTGCTTTTAATGTAGTCCTCTTTAAAGTATTAAAAGTACATGAATATTTGTTGATTATTGTAATACTAAATAACACCCTTTAAACAAAAGCTGTTACTTACACAGATCTTCAGTTAAACCTGTTATTTTATTAAATAACTCAGAAATAGCACGGTCATCTCCAAGAACAGTGTTGGGCCTCTTTAAACGTCTTTCCTGGATTATTTTTGTAGAGTTAAAATAGAAAAGTTTCTAAAAAACAGGAAAAGGGTTCACGTGTTTTATTATAGGAAAATATAGAAGTAGCATTTAGTACAAGAAACTAAACTGAAAATATATTTTTATTTGATTAAATGTTTTATTAATTTAACCTTTATTTGTAAATGTGCATACTGCATAAGTTGTACAGAGTGTTGAGAGCAAACAACATTTAGGATTAATTGAAAAAATTTGTTAAATTCTAATAAATTCCACGAGTCAAATGGTTTCCCCAAAATCTAGAGAACCTAAATCAGGCCAAAGTAGCCGATCATATTTCATGACATGATCTTTTTGGACAGTGTTTAACCTTGCTCTTTATTTGACCTCTGACCTCTTGACCCAGACTGCTGGGACAGCGATGACTCCCCTCCCCCCCTCCCCGAGAGAACCCCTGAGTCCTTCGTATTGGCCACAGGTGCGTTTGCATTGGTCAATATCCTCAGTTGTGTGTCCAGTGGAGCGGGTTCACTGGGTCGCCTGCCGGGTCGGTGCCGTTGGTCGGATTGGTGGTGAAGAACTTCAGAGGAGACTTGAAATGTGCCACAAAGATCCAACAGTTCAGATTTTGTTCCGTTGATGTTTTCTGTTCTGTGATTTTTACTTTGAGGGCAGTGATCAGAGTTCTGCGATTGTGAAGAGAATCAGCCAGCGGTGGTTGTTTGTGGCTGGTTTTACTCTCATTTGACCTGGAACCGGAGGAACTTTGGTTTCTGGGTGGGAGAGCTTTTCTGAACTCACCCCCCTGTTGTGTGTCTATCTCGTGCATTTGATGTTTTAAGTGAAAGGCTGATGATAAAAATCGCAGCACAGGAAAAGTGACTTTGTAGATGCTTTGCAAGTTTTCAGACACTAGAGGGCAGCAAATGCTGTTTTAGAAATTTAAAACTAGCGTTTGTGAGTTGAGGCTCAGTAAGTAAAACAAGACATTCCCCTGAGACCTGAGCTTTTTTAGTGGAAATGTTTTCATTGTTTTAGTTATTTCAATTTAGTAGGACCTCATAAACATGGAAAGTGTTTTTTTTTAGTAAGAAAATCCTGTTTTTCTATTTAAAGTAAAGGTCCCAGTTGAACAGAATAGAAGCCAGCATCCTCTTTAGGGGGTGCATGGTCCCAGGAGGCAGGAGGAGATGATAGTTGTAGGACAAATGTTGTTTGCTGCTTTCATATTTGGGGTGTGTGTGTGTGTGTGTGTGTGTGTGTGTGTGTGTGTGTGTGTGTGTGTGTGTGTGTGTGTGTGTGTGTGTGTGTGTGTGTGTGTGTGTGTGCGTGTGTGTGTGTGTGTGTGTGCGTGTGTGTGTGTGTGTGTAAAGTGTGCGATTAGGTTAGAATGTGTATCTACCGGTACTCTTGTGAGCGTGTCTTCAATGTTTTGCAGATTAATCTTTAAATTTTGCTGCTAGTTAAACTGACGGTCATGCGCTCTCCCCCTCAGACCCTGTGGAAGTAAAAACATCTGCTTCAGCTGAATGGAGTTCACAAAAAGGTTTTTAAAATACATACACACACACACACACACACACACACACACACACACACACACACACACACACTACCTTAACTCTTTCCATTTTTCAGTTTGGCTGGCTGTGTGCGCACACATCCCTGTTTATTTGCTCACAGTTGTTAGGAAGCAGGAACCAGGCCTGCTTTGCGTTTGTAAATTAGCCTTCGCACAATAGGGATAACAGCAGGAGTCAGGTGCAGCTGTAGGAATGAGACTACGGGTAAAAGGAGGGAGAAAATAGCAAATTAAAACATGTCTGCAGAGAAGTTCAGTAAGAGTGTTGGTTCTGATGTGGGCATGGCAGCCTGACTGAAACGGAATAACTTGATATAAGAATAAGACATTTTCAGTATAAACAAAAGTGTATGTTTAATCGTTACTATTTCAACTAGTTTTGATTTGTCATACCATTTGTTTTACACTTCTCATTATTCTGTCTGCTTGTGTTTATATATGTCAGATTGTGACAAGACACCTCCAGCTGATCCAGGATCTGCTGGAAGTACAGTAGCAAAGAGCCAAGCAGACCTGGGTGGGTAAGTCTGTCACATTCCTTCTTTTAGACTTAGTTTTAGTTGTTTTTGACAGAATGGCTGGAAATGTTTTTTTTTTTGTTTATTTCATTCTGTTTAGTTTCTGACGGAAACACTGCTCAGTGGCATGTTTTCTTTTTAAGTCAGCATTTTTTATGTGTGCGGTAGCTTTTGCTGATCAGAAAGCAAGCTTTGAGCTGCATGTGCAAGAAGAAAAAAGGTTTGGCTTTGAGACCAGTCTGAACAGAGGGAAAATTCCTGGATTTCTATTCCATTCAGAGAAAAGCAAACCCAAATGAAAACTTTCCCATTTTCTCCTCAGGGTTCGGTAACCACTGCATTCAACCCAGAAGTCCTCGAGAACGCCCCCTTGGAGTGGACATGATTGAACAAGCCGTCTGCCTGTTCACCAACAACATCCTACCTTGTCAGGATGTGGGCTCCCACCTGGATGGTCCAAATGAAACTTGCTAAATGCCACACTGACCAAATAGCACATTATACAGAGAAGCTTCTTCTGTGTGCAAACTTCCTCCTCGTGTCCTCCTTCTAAGTGCCACCGAGCAAAATAACAAGCAGCTACTGGTTTAAAGACATCCAAACTTTTCCTCTTCAGAATGTTTATGCTTAGGCTGTTTGCTGGCCTGAGATTAGTCTTTGCCCAGTTAATGGTTGAAAGATCAATTTTGAGGGGATTTAACAAAGATGAGGCCTAGCGCCCCCCCCCCCCATCCCCCAACTACATGTAAATTTCTCCCTTTTTTTAACACAAAATAAAGTGACTTAAAAATTACTTTTACTCGTTGTTTTAAGCCAAATGAGAGGAATGAGACGTATTCAGGAAAGCTAGTGTGGGAAGCAGATCCCCGAGTTAAAGAAAACAAAACAAGCTGCCTCTCAATGAATGAACAATCTTCAACGCGAACTTGGATAATCTTTTACTCATGATGCAATCTTATCAGAACGGTGTGAGAGGTTGCTATAGGAGGCTTTCTGTGTCTCTGTGTGCTGCTGCGTTACAACCACTCTGCATAGAAACGGCCACGCTGGAGCTGATGATAATCATCTCTCACCTGTTTCTCATCTGTGCTGTGGTTTCCTGTTGGATTTTATTCATGTATGGGAAAAATGTAAAAACAGGCCCTAGTGATTTCTGTTTCTCTGCTCTTTTGTTGCCATCAGGACATGCACCCATTCACCTAAATACAAAACGAGTTGGTTTGCATAAAGCTAAGCTAACTTGAAAATATTCAGCTGAAAGCAATAACTTCCAAACTTACTTAGAGGTTTAAGGGAATACGACCATGATGCCAAAGCATCCTAAAAAGGTTCCCAAACAAGTTGCTCGTAAAACCTGAAGTTTTAATTTATTTATTTAAAATGCATTTGAATGTATTTCACCATATTAAGAAGGGTGATAGAAATCAGTTAAGAATCACATAAAAGGGCAAATTTTATTAATGACATCATTATCGGCCAAACTCTGAATCATGAGACCACGAGCCTGTTAAGGACGTGTCCTCTTACTATAGAAGCTATTGGCTGCTTTTCACTTCCCTTTTCTCCGTTTTAGTGTTTCTTTGTTTCATTTGCTCGTCTCGCTGTCTCCTACACGTTTCTCACAATAAAACCTCCAGTGTTACAGAGTATAGATGTTGCACCTGAAACACTAGAAACTGGTTTTGACAGGTTGAACGCTCTGTTGTTTCTCTTTACCGGCTTCTGTTTGTGTGATGTAGGGATCCAGTAAGAGATCATCAACAGCAGCTAAGGACCCAGGAATTCTGTTTTCTTCTTATTGTTAACATCTTTTTTTATTTGCTACCACGACGTCATAGTATGTACATTGTTTTTCTAAAGATGAGAGCTGTACAGGGCAGTTGAGGTATATAATATTTCAAATTTCTTTTTACTGTTTCCTAAATATTTCTATTAACAGAAGATGTACGAAAGTCAGTGCATGATGATGATGATGATTATTATTCTTCCCCATAGTTTTCTTTAGATGTGTAAATTATTCAGTGACCCTTTTGATTTTGCTTCTGGCAAATAGTTCAGGGTTAAATTGTTATTTTTCAACTGTGTGCTTAACAGATTGATAAATGTTTTAGCTGTTGGCAGAGAAATGGCACAAGCTGCCACCCAGCCTCCTCTGAAGACTACAATGGGCTCCGAATAAGATTGTAATAATATTATTAATGCTGATAATAATACTGATGGTCATTTTTTGTAAATGGTATTTTAAAAGTTATTTTTGTATACGCGGTTTTGTTGCATCACAGCTCCCACTCTGAGTTCATGTCTTATGTTTTCACCGGCTCACTCCACCTCTTCATTCTATTAAATCTTGCTAATTATTCCACGCTTTCTCCTTTTTCTTTGTTCTTTCAGTGGAACGACTGCGACAGACGGTTTTGCACCTATGTGCCAAACGATCACGAGTGATTTTAAGATTTCAGCAGTTTAAAGTTGGAAAAGGAGAGATAATCTTTTATGGCTGTTTGACCAATTTTTGTTTTTCCTCCATCGTCTGGCACACACACTGATACTCTTATTTACAAAACTTCAAACTCAGACAAGAGCCCACCTGTGCCTTTAAGAGATGCCGCCCACTCTAATCATTTCCTGTCCCCTCCAGTCATCATTTGACTCACGCCTGAGGTGTTCAGTTGCTGCTTGCTCATCACTTCAGAAAAGAAAAGTCCAGTCTCACAAACACAAATGTTTGTATGCTACAGAAATCAATCAGTAAAAATTAACGTTAAGTAAAGATGTCTGCTTTATTTCTTTATTTAAATGCAAACATGATGCATGTATCAAATGGCTTTTAATAAACCGCTTTATCTCCGATGATGACATAAACTTGTGAGCTGCTGGAGGAAGTGTGAGTAGAGAGCAAGTTGCACCAGGAAGTGGATTAAATGCTAAATTGGCCTCACACACTACTATGACAGATGTAGGAGGTGGTGTGTACGCACACTTTGGCCTGGCACCTTAAAGGTTACACGTTTATATTTCCTCCTATTGAGAGACAGCAGCAAGACACTAATTACTAGTGCTTCCATGTTGCCAATGCTCATTTCAGATTTACTAAAAGCATGAATATATTCAGCAGAGGTGGTCTTTAGTAAGTACTCTGGATCACAGTTGTGCACAACATGGCCTCTTTCTACTGTAAAACATGGTGGTGTTGATATTTGCATGTGCCTTTTTCACAGCAGCAGTTCATGCTTATTTTTAAAAGCACTAATGGATGATGAACTGCCTTAAAATAGGAAACACACCAGCAGTGAGATTTTCTTTTCAAAGGTTAGCAGGTGTGCATCTAATGCGTGACACACAAAAATAACCTAAGTAAATTACTGAGCTCAACTCAAGTGTGTTCTTAAACGTTGAAGTGCTGTGGAATAAGATGCACATTGCAAAATAAAGAAAAGAAAAGTCATTATGGCAAAAATATCTCATTGTTTATGCAGAGTTCTCAGTAATGCATCAAGACCACACAAATGCACAGTCCGTCCCTTTTTCTCCGTCTCTGTGTGTAAAAGTCGGTTGCTGACTTAACTAGGTCACCTCAGTTTTCCCAGTGAGCATTTTAACATGTTGTGTAATGGCTTATAGGCGGTTAGAGTTGTGTGTGAGCAGCATCAGCAGGCTTGCGTTGCCATCTGTAGTAAATATATGTAACAAGTCGGGGCAGAGAGAAAACATTTTCCACTTCTGAATTGCATCTCAAATTAAAGAGCAAGTCACCCCCTACCAGATTCTTACTCAACTCCCACTTCCTATTTGAAAAATGCAACAAATGCTGTTGCCTAGCAGACCGTGAGGGTGGAGCCGCTAACAAATACACACACACACACACACGGGCTCAACCACATTGTGGCACCATATGGTACCAGCTAACGTTCTAGGGTACCTTTTAGCCAATAGCGATGGCAGATTTAAATTCAAATGCAGTGCTGAGTTTTTACCTGACAACGGCACAACACTGACAGTTTTAGGCAGAATATTGAAATGTTAACTAAAATGCACTAAAGTGCAAAATTATTGACTGCAAGTGTCTGCAGCACGATTAGACACGCATTTATATAGTTTATCAGGGGAAAAAAGTTGATTTGGGGTGACTTGCTCTTTAGGCGTGTCAATGTTTAAATTCGGATGAGCAGATTCACAGCTCATATTTAGTGTTCATAATTGTATGGCAATTCCTGACCTGAATTTGTGCTCAGATGTATCAGTTTTTAAAAGAAAATTCTTTAATTTCAATAAATAAGAAGCATAAACACAGTCAAAACATCTACAGCACTTGTATAATAAAGATTGAGCACAAACGTGATAGATTATTGGACTAAATAATGGATTATTTTATGACATTTCAGGAATAGCTCAAACTCTGGAAAAATATTGTCCACACGTTATATCAATCGTTTTTGTTTTAATTGTTTAATTTGTCATAAAAACATGTTTATCTTTTGAAAGTTCATTCCAAATTTTACATCAAGTGTTATTTACAATAATTGTTTATTGTCACTCCTTGGAGATAATCAATGGGAAGCAAAAAAATATTCAGGGCCACGAGAAATTTGGTTTAGCTACATTGTTTATTATAATTTTTCTAATGCTAACCGTGTTCTATTCTTGTATTTCAAAAACATTTTAAAACGCTGTTTGTTTATGCTGCTTAAGCCCCGCCTCTAATGTACTCTACATGCCATTCAAGTCTTAGCACCGCCCATCTGTCAATCAAACCCAGACCCCGCCCCCGTCACTGCTCGCGGAAAAAAAAAGCAGCAGCGCGGCCGTTGGGGAAGAGAGTAAATAGAGGGAGAAGCCTCAAGATGGCTGACTCGCTGGGCTCTGTTCATCTCTCTGGAGCTGCTGCTGCTGCGGTTGCCTCAGTCAAAAGCGCGCTCGGTAAGCCGACGGAGGCGAAGGAAGCCCCGGACCGCTCGCAATATTCCCGAGATTTCAGCCCGCCGCCACCCAAGAAGGTCCGAATAGAGGAGAAGAGCGTCAAACCCAAGAAACTCGGTACGGACGGAGGTGTGGGAAGCTATAGCGGGAAAGTCCAACACACCGCGAAGCAGCAGAGTTTGTGGAGCTTCAGCCCTGTTAAGACTAACAGCAGCGACCCCCCGGTGCCTGCTACCGGTGGAGCCCATCCACCGACAAGCGCACACAAAGTCTTTAAACAGAGCGATTTTTTCCTCCACAAGGCGCCTTCCTCGAAACCCAAGAGTAAAGACACGCAGAGAGAGAAGGGGAAGGGAGGCGGGGAGGAGAAAAAGAAACATAAACTGTTGTTGACCTCTGGACCCGGGAGCAACATTAACAATATCGGTGGATTTAACAACATTTCTGCAGTGAAAAGAGAAAATGGAGATGTCACGTTACCACCCCAAGGTAGGCCATCAAAACATTTATTTTTGATCAACTTTTATTTTTAAAGTTTAGGTTGTATTAGAAGTACTTGTTTTATGTGAGATTCCACTAATGTAACATGTGGTTTGGAGTGTCTTGTTTTATAATGCGAGTATGTCAGTTTAGCTACAGAAAAAAACATGATGTCGTTTACGGTCACGTACAATTTGATAAATAAAGTGTGTTATTGGAATCTATAATAGTTCGCCTGGGAAATGTTCACGTCGTGTTTAGTGATTTTTTAAAGCTCACTTTAATCGATAAATCCACGGACTGTTTGCAGGTTTTTACTGCTTGTTCATTCACTCGTGAGCCCTCGAGCTCAACACGAGCAGCCGTCGCGCGACCTGGCAGTTGAATTGTAACCAGCTGCTCTCGTGCTGCGGCGGAATTGTTACGTAATTATTGAGAAAATAAAACCGAATTTGTTCGAATACATCGACCTAATTCGCGGTAGACGAATGAAAACGCGGTCTTATTAACAGGAAGTGTTCAAATTATCACAGATACAACAATTTAGCTAAATTGTTATTCATTTGTATGACATATCGCATGTTAGAATTCCACGTCCGTGTCATAACAGTATGACAGCCGCCCGCCATTATAGGGCAAGTGTTGTTTTGGTACAACACCACGCCCCCCTCTGTAACCCCTGGCTGTTTGAGAAACGCGTCCTGGCTTGTTGATACTGTTATTAATGCAACAAATCTTTACATTCATTCACTTAATTATTTTTCCCCTTTATCTGGTGCTATCGTGTTACAGTTTTGTAACGAACGTAGCAGGGTGCTATCTGAACGTTCTTTATGGGAGAATTGTATTATTAGTTAGTTATTGTCTGAATCAATGCCAAACAGTAACTTGTCATTTATTTTATGACTGCCTTATGTAAATTGTTGTGTATCATTGTATCGCTTGGTCATTGTTACGCCATACTAATGCCTCAAATAGCTTTTTTGATAAATTAATATTTGTTTATGTTTTCTTTATTTGTGTGTGTGTGTGTGTGTGTGTGTGTGTGTGTGTGTGTGTGTGTGTGTGTGTGTGTGTGTATGTGTGTGTGTGTGTGTGTGTGTGTGTGTGTGTGTGTGAGAAAGATGGAGAGTGATGTCACCTTTATCCAGTTGGCCAGTTTAGGAGGACATGACACACAGCAGTGATAGGATTCCAGGATATGTTACTTTGTTTTTCTGAAACATTAACATAAACCATCTTGTATAGACGTGGGAGGTGTGGCGTTACTGGAATATGAAACTTTGAAAGTGCTAGTGTTGATGTGTATATTTTACTTTGAAATGTGCTTAAAGCTATATTAAGGATTCTCAAACACAACACCTCTTTTCGTGTTATTATTTATAAGTTAAAGCATCTTTAATTTCTTCTCATGGAAAGCAAAATTTTGTTGCAGATTATAATTCATCTAATGTTACTTGTGTGTTGTTTGTACTTAATAGTGTATTTTTTTAGAAGAGGTGCCTAATTTGAAATCCAGGGGCCTCATTCATCAACCATACAGATGCACAGATCTGTGCATAGGATCTAATTTAGTCTACATATGAGAAAATCACTGACCATGCGTACAAGGGCGTAGAACTGGTAACCACAATACTGAAGGTATCAGACAGTCGTCCACACGTATTCCCCATCCGCAAATTATTTAACCAAATAAGTAATTATTTTGGTGGAATAACAGCTGTGTCACACAGTGCTAAAACCTATAAAATACACCTGTGAGCTGCGGGAATCTGACATTGTAGCATGGCTGATCTTGTGTTATTGGAGGATGTGGTAGAGTGTGCACTCCGGGAACGTGTCCTCTAAGAACGCACTGATCTGATTCCTGAAGGAGATCCTTCTGGAGCTATGCTATGATTTGGGACCCTTTGGCACGACAGACAAACTGCACAAATCAGATTCCAGTCCATTTTCTATTTGACAACTACAAGAACTCCCCAGAACCTCCTCTGCTCCCCATCATACCTGAGTTGCCAAGGTAACCAGACTGACTGGCAGCTCAGAAAAGGCTTTACTCTCAGACAATATTTCCAATTAAAACCAACTCCAAACAGTATGACTCCTTAAATTGAAAATGTTAATGGCAAACTTGATCTCGCTGTCAATAAAGTTTATATATATATATGTATATATATGATAGGGAGGAACATAGGGATTCCCCTCACGAGCTCAGAGCTTGATGTGACCAAATATGGTTAATTGAGGGTTTTCCTGAATGTAAATGACTAAGAATGGACAATAGCACCTGGATACACATAGTTGGGATTTATCAACGGATAATTGCGGAGGAAAATGTGTTCGAGAGGTCACCTCGTGTTTCATAAATCAGGATTTTGGACATTTGTAGAAACATTCTAATTTACCCCGCTGTGTACTGGCACACAGCAAAGCTTGTGAGTAAATTGTTCCGCTGCTGTTCCACGCCGCTGATGCCTCCAGTATAGGGATAGGGGTTAGTTTTCACATGAAAATGTTTCTTGGACTATGATTTTAGCTCAATATTTTTAGTCTTTGATGCCTTTGAGCTCTTGTGCAAAAACCAGTTAGCTTGATTTTTTTCCAGTAGTCATAACACAAAATAATAAAAACCAAAGGAAACCATGTGTCAGTAATAAAAGTAGTTTACTAATTTACTCGGCAGCAATATATTTTCTCTTTGGTAGTTAAATATAAAACCCAGACCTGTTTGCTGAATTATTTAAGTGCATTTATTCCAGCATGTTCTATTAAAGATCACAGTGTGTATATTTTGGTTTCCTTCTGGCTGGAGACACGAAGGCCATGTAAAGGTTGCCAGTGTCATCATATTGCAGTCTCACTCACAAACCTGGCTGCCAAATTAACAAGTCAGAACACCGATCTCAGAAAAGTCGTCTTAAGCACAGATGGTGGATGGAGTAAGCAGGTGTACCTTGCTAAATAAATGAAAAGCCCGCTGATTTCATTCATTTTAAGTTTTGCGCTGACTTAAGAAGCTTTTCATTAAGCTTATGAGAGAGCCTTTTCACTCTCTCTTAAGCTGTGATGAACCATGCTAGTTTTCCAGAGCATTTAAGGTCAGCCCCCTTAGCCAATGTCACCTGTTGGCTGTAAATGTTTCGTTATGATTGTCAAGTCTCTGGCCTGGTTTTATTATATTTTCAAAAATCTGGCAAAACATTTGAGGATCCACTGTAGGTTTACCTCTCCAAGGAGCTCAAATTATTTTTAATGCACTTTGTTTTAGTTTAATTTAATCAAGCAGGTTATAGTCCTTGGTAAATTTCCATATTTTAGTAGTTAGTTTTGACATTCTTCATATTATCAACCAAATACAACAATACGCCTCTGTAAGTGCGCCCCAGGGCAGCTGTGGCTACATCGTAGCTCATCACCATCAGTGTGTGAATGGATGAATGATACACTGTAGTGTAAAGCGCTTTGGAGTCCTTACTCTGAAAGGCGCTATACAAGCGCAGATCATTTATAACAATAGTGTGCTGAATATGAACATAAACTAGTTTCCAGTTCAAAAATATGTTTATAAATGGCACCACTGCTACATTTTTTAGTAGGGTAATTTTATTTCTTTTGATCATTCTCTAAGGATTTCTACTTCCAGAGTTATTTTTCAGGGTCTTTTGATCCTGCAAACAGAGTCTCACAAAAACAATGTTGGTGTTCCCACTTTCTACATCCACAGGAAAAACACAGCTTCCTTTTTTCTGACAGTTCTGACAGAGTTCAAAAGAAAAAGTTCTTTGCAAATAAAAATGAGTCAGCTCAGAATACTGTGTTAAATTTAATGTTTCTTTTAAAACTGGACATAAAAGGAAGTGGACAATATAAAAAGGCAAGTAAAAAAAAAGATTTGCTAAATTTGAAAGCTGTTTTCAGAAAGGAAATGTCTTATGACTCAGCTGGATGGTGGGTGTTTGTTGGTACACCTGCCACATATTTCTGAAGGCGGGCGATGCAGGTTTACTTCTATTTTAACTGATCTTCTCCACAACTTATGGAAGTGTTTTGATTTAGATTATGGACATTTTCTAAAATATCCGGTACCTCTTAAGGTGAAACATGGAACACAAACGCCAAAGCAACATCAGGTGTGTGGAGTTTGTAGTTGCAATAATAGAGCAAGGTTTCGAGCTGCCGGGACACCAGGTTCGCTGCCGATCTGTGAAATTTTAATTTGGGTCCATCTGTTGTAGGCTTCATAATGTAAATTCAGTAGTGATGCACCGATATGAAACATTTGGGCCAATACCGATATCTGATATTAAGATCACTGTTATGGCCGATAACCGAAATTTGCCGATACCGATATGCTGACATTAATCTTAGGTGTGTTCTTGCTGTGTCTTTCTAAATCCATGCTTTCGTTCTTTTTTAAACACAGAAACAGTTTTGTTTACCTGTTTGTAGCTACAGTTTCGCCGACGGCTGCCGGCTTCTTCAGGCTGACGCTGATGGTGGCGCTTCACTTCCTTCTCCGTTTATCTGCGGGCAGCAGAGGACGTTGTCGCCCTCTACTGCCCGCTCTCCCCTCTCCGACGATGCAGTCCCATGCGTGGTCCAGCGTGTAAACTCCGTCGTCCCTGTTCATGGTCCCACATCCACGTCTCCTTATCTCGATTGCTTCCTTGATCCATCTTTTGTATTTTTGTTGTTCGGTGGTTATGATCCGTGTGTTGTCCCAGTCCATTATATGGTTTTCTCTTAAGCAGTGATCTGTTACGGCTGACTTTTTTATTGTACTTTCTGCTTCTTCTTTTGCTGCTCTTGTGTGTTTACGATTTGTCTCTTTCTCGCACTCCTTTCTGTGTTCTATTGTCCGTGTATTGAGTTGGCGGACAATAGAACACAAGAGGACAAACACATACAATACGCTTTAAAGACCTGCGCATACCCGACATGGGCAATAAACAAAGGAAAACAACAAACAAAAACAGAAAGCAAAGAACAACCCAAAAAAAGAACCAGAAACCCAGAAAGACAAGAACCAAAACCAGTGATAACCCTACCATACATCAGAGGCATAATGGAAAAAATAAGAGCAACAATGAAAAAACACAACATAAACACACCAACAAAGCCATACACAACAGTTAGAAACAGACTAGTGCACCCAAAAGACAAAATATCAGCTGGACAAAAATGTGGAGTCATCTACGAAATCCCATGCAAAATATGCAATAAAACATACATAGGAGAAACCGGACGCCAACTCAATACACGGACAATAGAACACAGAAAGGAGTGCGAGAAAGAGGCAAATCGTAAACACACAAGAGCAGCAAAAGAAGAAGCAGAAAGTACAATAAAAAAGTCAGCCGTAACAGATCACTGCTTAAGAGAAAACCATATAATGGACTGGGACAACACACGGATCATAACCACCGAACAACAAAAATACAAAAGATGGATCAAGGAAGCAATCGAGATAAGGAGACGTGGATGTGGGACCATGAACAGGGACGACGGAGTTTACACGCTGGACCACGCATGGGACTGCATCGTCGGAGAGGGGAGAGTGGGCAGTAGAGGGCGACAACGTCCTCTGCTGCCCGCAGATAAACGGAGAAGGAAGTGACGCGCCACCATCAGCGTCAGCCTGAAGAAGCCGGCAGCCGTCGGCGAAACTGTAGCTACAAACGGGTAAACAAAACTGTTTCTGTGTTTAAAAAAGAACGAAAGCATGGATACTGACATTAATGCTTCTAAAATCAGCAGATTTTGTATAGAATGAAAATTATTAAAGCTGAATTTACATTATTATGTACACACAACACACACATTTACGGTTCTGAGATTATTTTAATCCCTGTTCACATGACTAAACGATTACACATCACTCCCCTCACCCTCTGAAACAGGCAAACAAATGGAGACGAGTTGGAAAAAATATTGGTTGAATATCAGCCCGGTTTTATTTATCGGACCGATATCTTAAAAAAGTGACTAACATTGTTCAAAACCAATATTGATTCCGATATATTGTCTATCCCTAAAAGTCAGCTTTAATAATTTTTATTCTATAGAAAATCAGCTGATTTTTAGAAGCATTATTGTCAGTATATTGGTTTTTGGCCATAATGGTGATCTTATTATCGGTATCTAGGGTTGGGCAACATTTGATTTTGAACGATTCCGATTCCAATTCCTCGTTTCGATTCCGGTTCCTGTCGATTCCCGATTCCGATTCTTTCAAGACATGACATGTTTTACATGAGCCAGCTAACCACAGGTCCTACTTGATGAAATGATCTTAACTTCAACATGAGTTCTAACTGTATGAACAATAACATCACCTTCATTTAGACAAAGACATGTTTTGGAGAAAAAAAGAAAAAGACTTGCAGCACAACCAGTGTGTTTGTTTCTGACCACAACCAATGTCTGGAAGAAGCCTCTGGGATGAGAGGCTAAATGTCTGCAACACATCCAGAAACGTCCAGCTGTTTTCAGCTAAAACTCAGGATGGTCATGGATGACTGAGAACTACACTTCCATGCTGCAGCAGCATTCAGTCAGAACAGAAAGTGAAACTTAAATGCAGCTGCTGTCAGTAACAACCTAACAGATTTTAAACATTAAAACTCAACAGAAATAGTTCAGAAAGGAAATTAAAATGTTCACAGCTTTGTGTGTGATTTATTATTATAATTATTATTATTTATTTTGGCGGAAGCTGGTGTGGTCCACCACAGAGAAGCTGCTCTAGCATGATGACTTTTAATTTCTGCAGGTTATTGTTCAGCCTTCTGATGCTCACGTGTCAGACTGCTGACGCTCCGTGTGTGTTTTCATTTCTGCAGTGAGACAAACTCGCCTCACGCCGTCTAGAGTTTGCTCTTTAAAGCTTCTATTAAATCCACCGTGTTGACGTATTTTAACAAGTTTTCTCTACGCTGCAGGAGTTAAAGTTTACATTACGGAGTAAAAGTTCAGCAGACGCATTTGTTTATTTTTGGCCGCTGCGCGTCAGGTGGGAGGAGGGGGTACTCGTGCTGCACACACAACTGGTGTGATCAGCTCTGAAAAGCGTTGATCACAATTTGCAGATCACATTCATTTTTCTGTGAGATCGGCCGCGGATTCCTCTTCCGTTGGCACACTAGGAATCGAGATACAAAACAGTGATTCTGGGGAAAAACAGTTGGAACCGGTTCCAATCGATGTTCGATGCTTGATGCCCAACCCTATCGGTATCGGCCCAAAATGTTTGTATTGGTGCATCACTAATTATTTAATTAAAATGTATTTTTAAAGAAAATACTGTACCTTCATTCTGTTGTAAACGCCTTGGCTGTTTAAGCACTCAAATGATTCTGTGTACAGAAAAGTACGAGGGGTTTACAAGTGAGGAGGTGATTTAGGACTTCTTAAAGAAAGGAAGTGTATTGAAGGTTCTGAGCGTGCACTAAAAAGATGCATATGCTTATAGAAAAAATGCTGGAAGTGCTGCAGGGGTGTGAGAAATCTTATCTGGTGCTCTCACTGGTGCTCTTCAGCCAAGGGATTCACATAAATGTTGGCAAAAGGAGATCTGAGGCACTCAGGAGATGCAAAAATAAAAAGCATTTATTAGTACATGGCTTAAATTGTTAAAAACATCAATGCCAATGCGTTTCAGCCCACAGGGCTTTCGTCAGGGCTCAAAAAATGCATATGCTTGTTTATATGTGCTAATGATGACTTGTGAGTGAAGTTGCAGGGTGACCGTACGGGATTTTCATAGGAAGAAAAGATCACAGTTTAAATACAAATCAAGAAAAATAGTTGGTGTACACATGTATTTGTGTGATTATTACAAGGTTAAAAACCAAGCTCTGAAAATGTTTTCTACCTTTGAAACCTGACTCTACCTCACTGCTTTCACAGAACAATCCACCAAGGACAAGGCAAAGGAGCGGGAGAAGAAGAAGAAGGTCAAGGAACGAGAGAAGGAAAAGGAGAAGAAAAAGCACAAAGTGATGAATGAGATCACGAGGGAGAACGGAGAAGTCAAGCAGCCGATTAAAGGTTGGTGAAGACAATCATTCATGTCAACTAAAATGTGGGAGCAAAAGAATCTGGGCTGTTATTTGAAGTAATGAGTGGTAAGAGCAGCATATTTAAGATTTGATTATGCATAGGAAATTAGAACAAAAGTGTTGTAATTTAAAAATGAAAATCATTTTTTGTAATTAAGTGAATTGGGGACGCACGTTTTCCAGAATATCTTTAACCGGCTATTGACGCCCCTTAACGGTCAATAGCTGGTTATCCCTAAAATGAATAAAATTCTTGTGTGGCTAAAATATTAGCGGCGGGTAGGGATGAGTACCGAATTCGGTACTTTTTAAGGTACCGACCGAATTCCATAGAACCGACCGAACACCGATTCACGTCATTTCAAACGGTGCCTCGTTTCGGTACTGCCAAGACAGTTGCGCATGCGCAAGAGCGTTATGTCGCCGGTCCCTGCGAGCCCGTTGTAAACAGAGCAAGCATGGTAGAAAGAACGCACGCTAAAGCTTGGGTCCACTTCACTAAATGTGATGGGTAACTGGGTGATGAAACTAGCGACAGACAACGATCTAAGTGAGACATCCTCATCTTAATCTGCTCCAGTAGGTAAATAAAATGTTTAAGATAACGTTACCTTGATTTGTTAGCTTCCGTTTCGCTAATGGTGCGTTCGCTTTCTCCTCGGAACTCCGAATTTCCGACTAGAAGAACATGAACGCGCTCTAAAGTTTGGCTTTACTTTACTAAATGCGACGGGTGATTGGGTGAAGGTAAAACCAGTGACAACGATCTAAGTTTGAGGCATCATCGTTTTAATCTGCTCCAGCAGCTAAATAAACTGTTAAAGATAACGTTAGCTTGATATGTTAGCTTCCATTGCCACCATTGTTATCAGCTAATGGTGCGTTCGCTTTCTCCTCGGAAATTCTAACTTCCCAGTAGGAAAAATCAAATGAAAAAGGACGGCAAAAGGAATGAAGATACACAGTAAATTTAGTTCACAGTAAAGATGTTTGCTTCAGTTTAATTATCAGCTTATAAAACTACAAGGACTATGTTAAAATACAAACTTGTATGTTATTTATCGTGATATTTATCAAATATGGTTATATATTGAGAAAAATATATATTTAATTATAAAAGAGAATTAAAATAATAAACACTCAAAAGTATCGAAAATTGGTACCGTTAAGTACCGGTATCGACTCGTAGGTACCGGGAATTAGTACCGGATCGATTCAAATGTCAAAGGTACCCATCCCTAGCGGCGGGTCGTGTTGACAATTGCACAAAGTTTCACAGAATTACTCTTTAAAACTCACAGGCAACGTTTCCTCCGAACTATGTTTGCTGTGTTGGAGTTCTACAGAAAATCCCTGTAAAACGGCCTATTAATGATGCCAAACATGACCCACTTCTACATGCTGCAGTAGTTATTCATTGTTACTACGGTGACATTAGCAGCATACACACCACTCCTGATGCTTTGTACTGAGCAGCAGAACAACTTTCATTTTGAAACTTTACTTCAGACTTTTGTCCCTTACACTGGCGTTTTCTCTGTGCTTCTTTTAATACGAGTGCTTCTAATTTATTTAGCCGGGCCTTTTGATTCTCTGTGAGGTTTTTTGAATGTCGTGGCAGTGAGATTATAGGACAAGTTGTGAGACGAGCCAAAAGCAGCGTAGCTTATTTGAACTCGTAGGGCAGATCTTTCTGTCACCTTTCTCCCACTCTTTTGGTCACTCTTCTTGCTATTTTCTGTCTCTACCAGTCGTCTATTTCTCTACTACTCGTATTTCTATTATCCCACCTCATAGTCTAACTTTGATTATGCTGTCTTAGAGCTCGATAGCTCTGCATGTGCTTATTGCTCACCCCACGCTGTGGTCTTGGTGTGTATAAACCTTTAGCAGGAGGCAGACGGATACATGAGAAGCTTGTTCCAGTCCTCTGGTTTATCAGTCAGGTTTTTATTTATTTATACATGCATCTGCAACTCTAGGTGTTAACCTTTTCACAGTAGTAAATTATTTCTACAGCCCTTTGACTGTAATCCCTGTTTCCATCTGTGCGGATTATCTGAGCTCTGCTGTTTGTTGACATTTATTTTTAGACTTTTTAGGCTTTTAAAAATGACACACTTCCCACCCAGATGTATATATCTAAATATAATATGCCTGTTTTTTGTCCATAGATTAGATTTATTCTAATGCAGGAACACCACAACCTCACTGTGGCATTTCGTGGACTTAGTGGCATTTTACCCACAAACTATGACCAGTTGCTGCAGATGAAAATTACAGAGATTATCTGCAATGTCATTTTTTTCTACTAGAAAGGACACGCGCCCTCGTAATGTTGATTCATATTTTCATTTCATGTGAACAGTTAAACGGCAGGGCTTACGAGAGAGAGACTGAGAGTAAGAGTGAGTGTTAATCCTGCCTTCCTGCGAGAGAGTCTGGTATTTAATCATGTGTGTTTACGATAACAAGAGACACGCGGAAATCCACAGTGAGATTTTCAATCAGCTGAAAGAAAAATGTGGCGTGGAGGGCTGTCTCTACCAGCGGGGAGATTTTCAGCAATGGATCCGGTGTTTAATCAGGGAGCATTACGTTTAGTAAATGTTGAGGATGACTGAGAGACTGAGAGGGAAAGTTGGGAATCTGATTAGAGGAATAGTGTCACGTTTCCAATTGAAAAGGATGTTCGATAAAGAGAGGGGGGGGGGGGGGTCAGTAGAGATGAGTATTGCAAATCATTGAGCAGCAAACGACCGTTCTGACAGTAAATCTGCTTTACCATCGCTGAAGTTGTTGTGGGTCTCTGTGTTAATTTGACTGTAAACTCGGTTGACCTTAAATTGATTGGGACCAGTCAGACGAGCGGCGCTTACCAAGGTCTAGTTATTCATTAAACAGATGTGAATAATTAGTCATTGTCAGGATCCTTCCACTTTCTTAAATGTATTTACTGATAAACCTCAAGTTGCTTTACTGCAAAAAATGTCGTAAGGAAATATTTGGGATATTTATATTAATTACAACTAAGTATCCTTATTTGTATGTTAATCCTAGATTTTAAGAGCTCTGTTACTCTTCAGCAATATGTGTAATTTATAACTGTACATTTATTAAATAGAGATTGACCTCACCGTACAGATATCTTACAAATTGATCACGTAGCACTCATTTTGTAGTTATGGTGTGTTGCTCTGTGGTTTGGGATCTAAGAACAAAAACATTTGTGTCTGTCTTTTGCATGTTCTGGGGGGTGGGCGAGGGGGGGCGGGGGGTGATTTATGCATTAAAGAGCTTATGGATTAGTAGCTTCAGTATAGCATTTTCACTCCCTTTAATACTCTCTGCCCTCAACTCCTTCCCCCTTCCTCCTTCATCTGATACAGAAAGATGTATATAGGGTACCATCTGTGAGTGTGCCTGACTGTGTGTGACCAGTGTTGTAGTTGATTTATTCTGATGGAGTAGCACCTTCCAGTGTGACTCACATGTGTACACGCACACAATAAGTATATCATTGTCAAATTTTACATGAAAGATGAATCATCCCGCACATGTTTGCTAATTGTTTTGCTCTAACACACACGGTGACAAATCGACTCGCGCTTTGCATAAATTTCCATGTTCCAATTTGCCCTGCCACTGGCGGACTGTCATGTACATTTTTGTCTCCTCTCGGAGACTGACAAAACTGTGTTTCCTGACTTAGTCATAGCTGCATTACTCATGGGATTCTATTTCTAGGCTTTTCTATTTATTTTGCGTACACACCACAAAGGATGCTCATGATCTGGGAAAATCTGAGTCATCTGTCTACACTTAAAATACTTTTTGCTTAATAATTTCAGATTTCCTGTTTTTTTTTATGGTGATATTATTGGGTGTCTTGTTTTTTATTTATTTTAATTTGACTTATTTTAGACTTTATAATTTTTTTACTAGAAAACTTTCCTATTTATTTCAAATTTGCAGCCCAGCTGTTTAGTACATTTACGTCTGTTTTAATGATGTCCGCTTCTGTAACACAGTTCTTTTCTTATCTCTGTCCAGAGGAAAAGGAGAAGGCAAAGATCAACTCGGAGGAACTGCAAATCAAAAAAGTGAAGAAAAAGAAGAAGAAAAAACACAAAGAGGGAGAAAAGCACAAGAGAGTGAAGCTGTACCATCGCTCCTGCCAAACCGTCTGTGCTGGCCTGCTTCCGTCTACCAACTCTTCCTCTGAACTAACAAACAACTCCTCCTCAGCAGTTTTTAAGTCCCCTCCACCTTTTCATCTTGCACCTAACAACAAAACGTCCCACCTCAGGCCCTCCTCTCCGTCTCCTGCCTCTAAACCCTTTGGTAACTCATCAACGAGCCCCTTCCCAACTAAACAGAACTTGCAGTATTTCTACCCGGGAATGGCGGGGCTGGAGTTTGCGCCATACATTTATATAGAAAACCAACCTAACGGAGGAGCTCTGGTTGCCCATGCATATGCATCCCAGCTTTCCTCTCTCTCCACGGATCAGAAGCAGAGATTTGCCCAAGAGTTTGTCACTTTATCGTTCAGTGAAGACAAATCCAAGGTAAAGTGAATAATTTGATCTGAATATTGATTTCTAGGTATTTTTTTGTGTGTGCAAAAGTGTCCGGCTGCAGTTTTTCTTCTACTGAGAAGATATTACTTTGAATTGAAAGAGGCAATATTCATATTGTACCTGTAAATAGTCACTTTATTAGTAATGAGATAATATGGATGTGAAGCTTTTTAATAACACTCAGAATGTAATCCATCCTCTTCCTTTTTGCAGGCAGCTCATTATGTTATGGGAATTGTTCACGGAGAAGCAAAGTACCTTCCAGACTTTTTGGACTACTTCTCAACCAAGTTCCCTTCAGCTCCAGTCAAAATGGAAATGCTGGGAAAGAAGGATATAGAAACCACCACCATGGCTAATTTCTATTCACAGGTCAGTTGGACACGATCACGGAGAACATAAACATGTAGAATTCTGCTAATTCAGCTCCTGGCTTAGAAATCAGAACAAATGGTATCTATCTGATAAAAAGGAAATGTCTGAAGCCCAAAAATAAATGGTTGTTTATTCCCTAGTTATTAACCTGGTTTCAATCAATCAACTTTTATTTATATAGCACTTTATCCTACAATTAGGGATGCACCGATCAGGTTTTTTGCTGCCGATCACCGATACCGATATCATAGAATGCTGATCACCGATACCGATCACCGATACCGATCACGTTCATTGGCCAGAAATTTTCTACAACATTATAATGAGTGCTACAAACTACATAATCTGGGAATAAAGGAAATGTAACCTAATCTAAAATGGTCTGTATGACCCCCAAATTCCACTACCTCCGGTCCGCCCCCGCCTTCCGCAGCCGCTCGCTTCCGAACTCAATTTTTACTGGTACCCGCTCTACAACGGCTCCGCTCCGGAGACCTGAGGGGGGCAAACAAGCATGCGCGGGATTTTCGAGATCTTGCGATACAGTCTGAGCAGTAAACGCGGAAGTTAGATCCAAACACCCGTTGTGTGGGAGAAACATCGGCATGAGCTGTTTAATCTGCCCATCATTTGTGTTGACAGATCAGCAGTGTTTGGATCAACAAAGTGTGACTACTTTGATAGTAGAAACTGTATTTATGGCTTATTTTTGTGCATTTAAACTTCAGCCGCCATTGATAGTTGTTAAAAGTTGTTAAACCTGTGCATATGAAACAAAAAACGCCTTTTGTTTATCGATTTATTGTGAAAAACGGAAATTGTGCTCGCTCCTTTTCCTGTTGGGCCGTTGTGATTTCTGTCCATTTACTGCGGAGGTGCTCCGGCGTCCGGCGAAAATAGGATCGATTCTATTTTTGCCGGACGCCGGAACAGAGGGCGGCGCACGGCGCCGCACGGCCGGAGCACGGTTATTGTGACCAAAATTACCACGGTTTTCGGTGTTATCGCATTTTTTTTTAAACATGCTACATTTTCACACAATTAAATAAACCCTGTATATCAGGAAAATATTGTCCTCAGTTTGTGTCTAAATTTTGCCTAAAATGTGTTATTTTGTAATTAAGTTGTTTATTTGTTTACATTTTCCCCTTCAGTCTTTAAAATACCAATATTTGCCCATAACTTCTTATTTTATGTCTGTTTGATGTCATCATTTTAAAAATATTAGATCAGATGATACTCAGTACTCAAGTAGCCTTCTAATCAGATACTTTTTTACCCTTACTTGAGTAATCCGTATATCAGGAAAATATTGTCCTCGGTTTGTGTCCTTCCAGTGAGCTTTGCAGATGTGGGAAAATGTCATCAGGCAGTAATCGTTGTTAAATTCATATTTATTCTCGGAGAGAGACCAACTCTTATCTGCCCCTGGGAGCCCCGTAATGCATAGCGTCATTTCAACACGGGGGTGTCCGTGACACGGTTTATATGCAGGTAGCGGCGCTGCGGCTGCTTTATATAGCGACTCGTTGCCTTCTCCCTCAACCCAAATCCTCGGATCACGCATTTTAGCTAAAACGCTAACGTTAACTTGCCTTGCGTTGACTGTAGAGTTGTGGGTGATGGTCACGCAGATGTGTCATGAGATTTGAAGCGTTGCTGCCTTTCACAGACACTTTTTCTGCTCGTGCTGCAAACAGGATAGCCGTCCGTCTTCCATAAACTCCCTCGGCATTCTTCAAATATCTAAAAGATGCCTGTACTTCCGACTTTGTCTTCTTTGAGGGATAATAAATGTCCTCCTGAGCGCTGCCGTCTCCTCCTTTGACCATTATTTCAGCTTTAGCTTCAAGAAAGTTTTGTTGTAAACAAAGCGTGCATGTGCCGCCGGCAACTTCAGCCAATGATACGGTGGCTGGTAAGGGTCACCACGCCTACACCGCAGCCACGGTAAACCCACCAAGATAATATAGTTTTTTTAAAAACAAGACGGTTATTATTGTCAACTTTTTTTCTTTCTTTTTTTTTTTTACCGGGGTTTAGCGCTACACTGGTTACCGTGACAACCCTACCTGATCGGTTTGCTCTGATCTATTTTGAAAATTCCGATCAAAACCGATAGGGGCGCTATCGGCCGATTACGATCAAATGCCGATCCATCGGTGCATCCCTACCTACAATACATGCAACTCAAAGTGCTTAACAAATTAAAAAGGTTCCGCATACCCACATTCCCTCCCATCCCCAGAATTTTAAAAACAGTCGGACAATAAAAACCCCTTCACAACACATCCTCCGGCACACACACACGCACACCCACACACGCACACATACACACACACACACACACATACATACATGCCCCCTTCCCCATGGTAAAAAACACGATTGACTGAGATCAGATGAGCCAGACCAGCTAAGATAAGGATAAGGAAACACCATCAGGGGAGCCATCCGCCTCGGCAGCAGCAGATCCACAGCAGCAGCCGAGGCACTGACACAGGGCGCCCAGGGCAGGGAGGGCAGAGACCCCCACCTCCACCTAGGCACACCTGGAAAGCACCCAGGCCACCAAAGCTGACCACTGCTGCCGGGGCAGAGGGCTCCCACAGAGGAAGCGCTGGAAAAAGGTTAAATTAAGGTTAAAATATAAAATCAAAAAAGCTAAAATGAGAACTGTAATATAAAAAGAGTGGTTTTTCTTCAGGTCGATGACCACAACGGTCCATAAACCATGGAGACTTAAATTCTACTTTACACCAATCTTATGAGCTTCTCTTTAAGTAGTTTATTTTTGTCATAACAATTACTGGAATTTGTTTACAATCTAATTTGACGTCTGATATAACGGGTTTATTTGAGGACATGGGAGAAAAGGTATTTGTGGTAAAGGCGTGACGCGTAAAGCGCTGTCTACACATTTTCTTTTATTGAACTTTCCCACGTGTGCAGGCATGCTGACAACAGGAAGAGGCGGGGCCCGCAAGCTAAAGCTTTTCCTTTTCTATTATACAAGCCTTGATCTATGCATGCACCCCTACACCTGAGCAGACGTGTTCATGTCTGCTCCAGTGGGATGTTAGTGAGTGGAGTTGGCTTGTAGAGACGTGTCTACTTTGTGCCTTTTAGGCGTTTCTACAGAAATAGTTCTATAAATGTTTTTGCCATTTCAGATTTTCTTGTGTTTTACCGCATCTATATTTTGCATGTGTGAGCAAAGGTAAAGAGAACATGTTAATGAAATTACTTCAATTGAAAATAGCAGTACAAAAATTATGTTTGGGCTTTACTGTTTTTTGAAAGGGTCCTGTTTGTTTTTGTAGCTGGTAGTTTTTTTTATTATGACTGTGTGTTGGGGTTGGTTGGAGAGAAGCTTGTGTTTAAAAACTTCGTGTTTAAAAACAGCCACGATCACTAAACAGGACTTTGAAAATAAAGATGAATAAGATGAAAACAGTCATGGAAAACCTGCAGCAAATGTTTAAGAGGATGTGAATGGAATTGATAGAGAAATGTTTTATATTTATCATAATAATGGGGGATGCACTGAAACCAGAAGGTTGGTAGTCATCTTAGTCGCAGGAACTTTCTGAGCTCAGTTATAACATCACAACCATGCACATTGTAATCAAACAGTACTGAGAAGCCTAAAGATTCCCTATCCTACTATAAACATTAGGAGCGGTCATCAGTTATGTTGCTTTTTAATTTTTCAGTATTTAATGTTAAATGAACAGACCTAAATTCACTGCATCATACATAAAATTACCTGCTTGTGATGTGTACCGTATTTTCCAGACTATAAGCCGCTACTTTTTTCCCACGCTTTGAACCATGCGGCTCATAATGAGGTGCGGCTTTACTGAAGATTTTCCTTCACCTGCAGGGGGCGCTTTAGCAGAAAGTGAAACAGGTGGAAGTCAAAAGTGGAAATCGAAGAAAGTGCTCATTTTAATTTAGCACATGCAAGCAGCTGGCACGACGAATTTTTTTCAAATCCATACCCCCTCATCATGGTAACTACACGTACGAGTTCATATGATGCCATATTTAAGTTGATGGCCATCGATCTACCAGTAAAGGAGGGAAACAGCGCCGCCGCACGTAAGCTTGGCATGAATGAATCCATGGTTCGGCGCTGGAGACGGCAGCGGGAAGAACTCATTCAAGCCAGCTTCACACGGGGATGATGACAGCAACACTGATATCGCCACAGAAAAGGTTTGTGACGAAGCTCTTCTGAGGCTGTTCAACTCCGACACTGAAGAAGAGGACTTTAATGGCTTTAGTGCGCAAGAGGAAGATGAGAGCAAATTACTTTTTCTGGTAGGAAAGTGTGTTTTATTTACTAACCAGGCATGTTTTGTGTACAGTTTTATTTTCTAATCATCCAGGGCTTATTAATGCTGTGTCAGTGCTGTTCTTTTCTTCTAAACATGCATGCAAATTACCGGTAATAACGTGTCAGTGCTGTTTTTATTTGATAACCATCCAGAAATATGAATGCTATCAGTGCTGTTTTCTTTTATAAACTTGCGGGCACGTTCACCCGTGTTTAAAATCCGTTTTGTTGAATTGAAACAACAACGAAAAACCTCCGTGTAGCATCTTTCTGTCTAATTATCTTATGTTATGGCCATACATGCGCTGTGTGCCGGAGACCTGCGTGTGGCTGCTGCGCCGCGGCTTGTATTTGAGTGCAGCGTGTGTGCGTAGAAAACCTTTTTTTTTTTTTTGGTGCAGCTTATATTGAGGTGCGCTCTATAGTCCGGAAATTACGGTACATAAAAATATTTCCTTAGACAAGTTTTAGGGAAACTGTTGCTGTAACTTATGACGTTGTTTTGGTGTCTAGTGTCTTTAACTTGCAGAATTTTGGCCTTGCCTTTTCGCTAAAACAGTTCTTTGGCAAGTTTAAATGCAGAGAGGAAGAGGATGAAGGACTCTGAGCAAAGGATTGAGGTTAGAAGTCAAATGCTGGGGAACTGGCTGCTGTGTGTTTGATAAAGTTGTGCTGTTGTGGTTTTAACCATCTGGTAGAAGCATCTGTCTCCATCTGTGCAGCATTAATGCAAACGTCTGATTTCTTAGACTAAATGACAGCATAATTAACAGCAGTAGAGTTTTGTAAAAAACAAAACACATTTGAGCATTTCTTAATGCTACTGCTAATTTTTAAATGTACAGTTGTGGAAAGGAAGAGTTTATGGTGAAGATAAGAAAATATACATTAATTCAAACAAAGTGAGAACAGAAATTCCAAGTAAATGAAAAGCAAGAAACTGAGTTAGCAGGCTGTGAGAGATGAAAGCTGTCACACACGTAGCAGGTTCACAGTAAGTCAGGCTGAGCCAATACCACTTACCGTAATTTCCGGACTATAGAGCGCACCTCAATATAAGCCGCACCAAAAAAAAAAAAAAAAAGGTTTTCTACACGCACACACGCTGCACTCAATTACAAGCTGCGGCGCAGCAGCCACACGCAGGTCTCCGGCGCACAGCGCATGTACGGCCATAACATAAGATAATTAGACAGAAAGACGCTACACGGAGGTTTTTCATTGTTTTAATTCAACAAAACCAATTTTAAACGCTGTCGAACGTGCCTGCAAGTCTAGAAAAGAAAACAGCTCTGATAGCATTCATATTTCTGGATGGTTATAAAATAAAAACAGCACTGACACGTTATTACCGGTAATTTGCATGCATGTTTAGAAGAAAAGAACATTGCTGACACAGCATTAATAAGCCCTGGATGATTAGAAAATAAAACTGTACACAAAACATGCCTGGTTAGTAAATAAAACACACTTGCCTACCAGAAAAAGTCATTCGCTCTCATCTTCCTCTTGCGCACTAAAGCCATTAAAGTCATCTTCTTCAGTGTCGGAGTTGAACAGCCTCAGAAGAGCTTCGTCACAAACCTTTTCTGTGGTGATATCAGTGTTGCTGTCATCATCCCCGGGTGAAGCTGGCTTGAATGAGTTCTTCCCGCTGCCGTCTCCAGCGCCGAACCATGGATTCATTCATGCCAAGCTCACGTGCGGCAGCACTGTTTCCCTCCTTTACTGCCAGATCGATGGCCATCAACTTCAATGCAGCATCATATGAAATCATACGTGTAGTTACCATGATGAGGGGGTATGGATTTGAAAGAAATTCTTCGTCGTGCGAGCTGCTTGCATGTGCTAAATTAAAATGAGCACTTTCTTCGATTTCCACTTTTGACTTCCACCTATTTCACTTTCTGCTAAAGCGCCCCCTGCAGGTGAAGGAAAATCTTCAGTAAAGCCGCACCTCATTATAAGCCGCATGGTTCAAAGCGTGGGAAAAAGTAGCAGCTTATAGTCCGGAAAATACGGTAAAAATGTGTTTTTTTATCTTTGCTTTATAAGCCACAAGTGTTAGAGCAGCTGTAGTCTGAAACCTCTCAGCTGACCCTTAAAAACACCACATAATCTTCTGAGGACAACTGGAAGAAATGGGATTTTCCTCCTAGTGGCTGATCTGAATGGCTCCCCGAGCCCAGCGACACAGTGAGACCTCCTCAGTGAGAGTTGTGCCATCTCTTTCATTTAATAATGAAAAGCCTTTTGTTGCCTCAAACCTCCTGAGTGGCTTTGTACTCTGCTCCAACTTGTTCTTTTTATAAGTGTTTTTTCGTAGATCTGTTGTTGCTTTCTGGCTTTTTTCTCTCACAGAAATCTTAATAAAAAGGCTCATTGCAGTTTGCCCTCACAAAAACTTTTCCTTATCTCTGCACATTTTAGCAAAAAAAAAAATTATCTAAATTGCCCATTGTCTCTATTTGATCTAATCTTTCCCTGCAAACCCGTGTCTTGCACAGCCCCATTTTACAGAGCAATGTTCCTTGCAGGGCTAACGTCATTGTCCGCTGGCCTTGCTGATTTTTTCTTCCCTTGCAGCTCTCAGCAGTGACCTTGGGAGGTAGATATACAGTCACATACACACAGATGTGAGCTTGCATACTGATAACGTGTACAGAGGCAGGTACGCATACACACTCGGATTAATGGCATATCGTCCACATTTTTCTCTTCTCTTCTCTTAGCCAGTGTGCCTTTTTGAGTCCCTCTCTCTGTTAGTTTTTCAGTGTCTCTTTTATCCCTCCACACGGCGGTTCTGCTCTGTTGTGCAGCCACGAGAGGTGAAAAAGTGCAGCTGCTTGTAAAGATTTTTTTGTACTTGTTTCTTGAGCTCTGGGAGTTCACGGTATAATTGTGATGCTCTGAATGTGAGTGCAGGCAGCAAAGTTGATGGGTGTCTGTGTTTTGAATTTCGTACCTGACTGAAGCCATTTTCAGTGCTGGTGAGGATTATAGAAGATTACAGCACTCCATTTTCTCAGGGTAGACAGAGCTCAGCAGTCAATACACAATGTGCTTGTACTGTGAGCTAATTTGGTCTGTCTTCAGTTACTGAGCAAAGAAATGTAGTTACAACACTAGGTGATGCATACAGTGCAAAAGAACTCAGTGCAGCTTATCATTGAAGCTTTGTTATTTTTATCTTGTTACAGTAATTCCCAGCTTTGAATTATTTCATGAAACTAAACGGAAATCATAAATTTGCCCCAAAACAGTTGTTTTGTTTTTTGTTTTTAAATTGAGTTATTATAAATGCTGAACACAGTTTCAACAGCACCCTTATTAAATTACTTGTGTGATGTCACTACTGGGATACTTACAGGTGCGAACTCTCTCTGAAGCTCGGCTAAAGGAGACGAGATGAAACAAAAGTGTGTCTCGTGATGTCTGAGGCATCAGTCAGCAGCCAGAAGCTTTGTTGTGACGCAGGCATGATAATGGACTAATAGACTTATGGTCTGAAGGACTGAGAACCAATCCACTGAGAGTTGTGGAAGAGGAGGATGCAGCCAGATAAGCAGAGGTTAAACAAAGGTCCGGTAGAGTAGTGAGATTATGGCAAGACATGAACTTATTACTGAATATTAGAGAGAACTAATGTTGGTGACTTCACATCAGGGAGGTGGGTTTTAGGAGGGACGGCAATGGTAAATGGTGTTAGTAAAACAGCAGTGTATCATGTGTTTGCACTGACAAACACAATGGTTATAGAACTATTGAAGAGAAGATCTCATAGGAATATAAACTTGTTTTCCTTTACATAATACAAACAAAGTGAACCACTGACTGTTTATGTGAGCCGGGGTCGTGTTTCCTAATGCCTCTCTTTGCAAACAGCATGGGGGTTATTCAGCTGTTAAATTATTCACATGTAAACACACGCATACAGAAATGGTAGAGATGTTTATAAACAACAGCTAATTAAATTCATGCACCCAGACCAATGGCCACGACACTCGGCAAGTCAACAGTTACTACTTGTAAACGTGTGTGTGTGTGTGTGTGTGTGTGTGTGTGTGTGTGTGTGTGTGTGTGTGTGTGTGTGTGTGTGTGTGTGTGTGTGTGTGTGTGTGTGTGTGTGTGTGTGTGTGTGTGTGTGTGTGTGTGTGTGTGTGTGTGTGTGTGTGTGCGCTCACATTTCCTCTTTGTATCTAGGTCATTGACTCAGTAACACCTTCTCAGCTGTCTTGTGTGTCGAGTGAATATTCTAAGATTTTAGTCCTCATCAGAGTCGAGGCACAGATGCCATGAAATGAAGCATTAAGCATAACGTTCATGTGGCTTGGCCCACTTTTCACAGATAAACAGAATTGATCATGAGTAAAATGTTCAGTTATTTGTAAATAATGACAGAATACACTTGCTGCTCTGATATGATCGACTCCATGATCTTCTGGGATTTGGTTAGAAGTAGCTGTGGGGATTCTGTCGTTTCCCTGACACAAATCTGGGAACTGCTGAGAACCTTCTTTTGTCCAGTTTCAACCCTCATTAAATTCAGTAAACTGGATCTTTTTATCCCCTTCACTTGCCTCTGACCATCTACTTTTTTCCATCTGATCTATTAACCTTTTATTTCCCCTCAAATTAGTCATTTAGCTTTTTCTCAAATTCCACCTTTTCTGTCATTTTTCTGAATTCTTTCATGATTGAAGCACACTTTATTAACCTAAAATATTGTGTAATACATTAAAGTTTAGGTGAAATATTCTGCTATATTTCACAAAAACTGACAAATTTACAGGAAAACATGTTTAATTTAGACAAAACTTTCGTTATGTTCATTACGGGTTCTAAAAATCTGCCTGTAAATTATTCCTTTAGCATTCTAGCCTTTGACAAGTGATGCAAATGTAAGTAAAGACCATTAGTTTTGTACAGTAAGTGCTTTCCGTATGAACTTTATGAATGTATTTATTATATCAAATAGTATAAAACTATTTTGTTATATTGTTCGTGTGGTCCAATACTAATGATCTTCAGCATCCTGGCATATCTCCTCATTCATGTGATTCAACTCCTCAGTTTATTAGCTTAAGTTTGACTGAGGCTAAAAATATTTTCTGGTGACGCTTCACCTAAACAGGCATAGCCTTTATTGTTTTTATAGCAGACTATCTCGCTGTACATATACAGCTACAGAGTCTCACATTTATCTTCTACTGATGTGTTTTAATTCGGAAGCATGAGGAGAAAAGGAGACTCTCCTTCTCTGTTCTGATGCAGCGGGTTGGTTGTTAAAATCGTGACATTATTTCTGGTGTTTCTGGCCAATCATGTACCTAGTAAAACCACAGAAAAGTTTTTCTCAGAAACCATGGGCATTATTCGGATTTATTCAGCTTTAAACTTTGGACCTAGTGATTAATGTAGCGTTCTTCTGCAGCAGACCTCTTCACCTCACCTCACCTCACTACTGCATGTCTCCCTTTCGTCACTTCACATAAACAAGCGAGGCTGTAGTGGCTAAAGTAGGGACCCGGTCTTTGTGAGCATCATTTTTACAGTGTGAGCTACTCTTAAAACCTAAGATTTGTTTGATCAGAACCACATACTAACACCTTTAGTGTTTTCTGGTAAATCCCATTTCATATCCAAATTAGAAATTCCACCAGGCTCCTCACCTGTTTCTGCTGGTTGATTTAATCTATTAACATCCCAAAAACACATCCCTCATTTTAAATTGTACCTGCTCATTATCGTCTTTCTGTTATTTACTTTTACTTCTTTCAGTTTTTCCCTTCTCATTTCCTCCCGTTCTGTCTCGTCTCCACGTTATTCGTTTCAGACCTTGCCTTCAGTAACTGCCTCTCTTTTTCCTCACCACTTCCACCCATCTGTTTAGCTTCTCCACATTCTTTTTCTCCTGTGGCTCCTGCCTTTTCTCCCTCCGCTCGGTCTCTCTTGCCTTTGTCTCTGCCTCGCTGTGGAGTGGTGACTCACTGGAGGCATGCAGCCAAGGATTTGGCTAATTTTAACACGCATAGGGACACACACCAACAAATACACACACATCCTGATCAGCCAAGGGTACAGCATGCACGCCACATGCTGCACAAACTGCATACATACACGCACACACACACACACACACACAATGCTCTGTCAGCCAAGTAAAAAGCAGCAAACAGTCTGAGCAAACAGTCTCCTTTACCAGAATGTTTCATCTATCTTGTAATTTCCATTTTGTATTTTGTAATTTGAATTTCTTTTATTGTTGATTTATTCAATATATTTACTTACAACTGTACTATGTTCAGCGCTTTGGGCTTCCTGACAGGGTTGCGGAAGGCGCTTTATAAATAAAGCTTTGATTGATTGATTGATTGATTGATTGATTGATTGATTGATTGATTGAGTGTCATCGGTGAATACATGAAGTGGACACACCAACACATGCAGCATCTATTCTGACGCCCAGTAGTGGTTTACAGCCTCTGTTTGTTGTTCTCCACTTTAGACGTGTGTTTTTAATTCAGTGTTTTTCTGTCGTTTCCACTGGAATAAACTGTGAGCATTCATGATTCTAGGCAAAGATGTGGAACCGGTGAGTTCACTGACATGGGAAAATTTCATTAGTTGCATAAACAGACAAATCGGGCCTTTAAAAAGTTTTAACAAAACACTCAGAGGAAAAAAGTCTTCCATGAATATAAAAGTCAGAAAGCGTGTAATAATTTGTTTTTGCCTTCAGGGGTTTAGTATTAAGTTTTCTCATCGGCATAAAATACCAAATAATTATTTTGTTGTTCAAACTCCTTTTGAATGGGAAATTAATTAGAAATGTCATATTAAATAGAATGCTTCTGTTTCTGCAGCTCAGCAGGGAGCATTTGAAATGTGTGGAAGCTCTGATGGGAGAGGATTTTAGCTGCAACGTTTGCTGCTGTTTTTAATTCATTTGTTATTTCCACCTGAGTTGCCTAATAAAAAACCGAGTATTCTGTAGAGAACTTCCTATTAAACGTATTGGGTAATCTTTCCTTTTCCACCAGGTGAAGAGAACTTACAGTCACGGCACGTACAGAGCTGGGGCAATGAGACAGGTCAGCCTGGTCGGAGCTGTTGATGAGGAGGTGGGGGATTATTTCCCAGAATTCCTCGGTTTGCTGGAGGAGTCCCCCTTCCTGAAGGTGAGTCTGCACCAGATGATTGGCAGTAATCCAGTTGATAAATGGCTAGTGGATAGAAAAGCGACAGAGAGATTTAGACCGGCGTAAAAGATTTAGAAATTTATTTTAGGGTTATTCGTCTCTAAAGACGTTTCAGATTTTACAGTCTTCACTTTCATTTTTAGATAAATATTGAAATTCTAATTCTAACACTTGTAAGGGACCAATATTGAGATAAAACGGTAAAGAGTTTTTTTAAAAAGGATTTTTATGTGATTTGTACACCAGTGACACATTTTTCTCTTCAACATCAACCAAAGCATCACTCAAAATAATCTCAGTGTGAAATAAATAAGCGATTTGATGCAGCTCCGAGTTCTCCTTCCCAAATGCAGCAGCAGACAGCAGAATCATGTTTTTGCTGCTATCCCCAAATGCAGAATTGACAGGAATGTCTCCTGTTTGCTGTTTTGTGTTGACACTTCAAATCTCCTCCGTGCACAGTAGAGGAGCAGCATCTCCGAGTCTAAAACGGCAAACATCCTCTGGCTTTTTCTGTGGATCACTGGCTTTGATTCTTCACTATCTGAAGGAGGTTATTGATGTGTTTAAGGGGAGCAGTAGCTGCTCTTCTGACTGCTGTTGTGGATGAACAAACACAATAGTTGATGAGATGATCAGCTGGTGGGAAAAGTTGAGAGTTGAATTATTTCTTGTGTTTTCTCAGTCTCACTTTTCTGTCTGGTTGTCTCCTCTGACTCTAGCAAACTCTTCCCTGGGGAACAATATCCAGTCTGAGAGACATGAGTCCCACGGAGAGCGACGACGGCCCGATAATGTGGGTCAGACCGGGAGAACAGATGATTCCCGTAGCTGATATCCCAAAGTCTCCTTTTAAAAGAAAACGGTGAGTAACTGTAAAATGAATGCAATAGGATGTCTTGTTTGTTTTTGTCGATGGTTCTGACGAGACGTCTTAGGTAGATCGGATCGGCTAGAGTTTTCACTCTCCGTGCTGCCTGTGAGGACTTACCACAGGGAAAGAAATTAACGCTTGCCAATTTGAAGTGCAGCCGCGGTAACGGCATGGAGCTTTGTTGTTGTCAAGCAGCTCCAGATGGGGTAATTACCCTTCTCTGTCCATCTGTGTCACAGTGTCATTGTTGCTCACACATTGGGAGTGTGTCAAACACACACGCAAATGATTTTCTCAAGAGTGAGAGGAGGAGTTTGTGCAAGTTACTCTGATGATGCTCACAGCTCAGAGATGAGATCATGGTTACATCATTCCATTCCATTTATTTGATAAAGCACATTTAAAAACAGCATGTGAGCTGACCAAAGTGCTGTACAGGGGTAAAAACATATAGGGTTAAAAGAATAATATAAAAGAATAAAACAACTAGAGCAGAACAAAAAGAACCATGAGAAGTCAATAAAATCAGTCAAAGAACAGTGTAAATAAACCATCGATAAAATAGCTAGGTAGTGAAAGCAAGAGAATAAAAATAAGTCTTTAAGTGGGACTTAAAAACCCCAATGGAGGAGGAGATTCTGATATTCAGTGGGAGATCATTCCAAAGTTTTGGAGCGCAGACAGAAAAAGCTCGTTCACCACGGGTTTTGCAGCGTTGACGGGGAATCTGTAGTAGGTGTAGGTCACCTGAACGGAGAGTCCTGCCTGGCACATAAGGAGTGAGTAACTCGGATATGTAGGGTGGTGCTAAGCCATTCAGCGCCTTAAAAACAAACAATAAAATTTTAAAACGTATGCGGTAGTGCACAGGAAGCCAGTGAAGTTTTGCTAAAATTGGAGTGATGTGCTGACGACGGCCAGTATTGGTCAGAAATCTTGCCGTCGTATTTTGTATCAGCTGAAGGCGAGATAATGCGGCTTTTGAAATACCAAACAGAATTGCGTTGGAGTAGTCCAACCTTTAGGTGATGAAAGCGTGAATGGTTGTCTCGAGGTGGCGCCGATTCAGAATGGGTTTTAGTTTGGAAAGACGTCTTAGCTGATAAAAACATGATTTAACCATGTGATTAACGTGAGAGTCCATTTTTAGAGCCACATCCATTTTAATTCCAAGATTAACAATTGTCTGACTAATTTTAAAAGGAAGAGCAGAAAAATCAGGAGCGGAGGAAGACGAGCCATTAGGAGTAAAAACAATAAACTCGGTCTTAAAATCATTCAGCAGCAAAAGATTTGCTGACAGCCAGTCTTTAACCTCACTCAGGCAATCAAGGAGCGGCTGGATGGAGGTAAAAGCCTTCAATGGAACATAAATCTGGCAGTCGTCCGCATAAAGATGAAAGTTAATGTTAAACTTCCTGAAGATTAGTCCCAGTGGAATAATATAAATGCTAAATAAAAGTGGGCCGAGGATAGACCCCTGTGGAACGCCCCAAGGAAGAGCAGCAGCGGGAGATGAACAGTCGTCCATTCTAACTCTAATAGACCTGTTGTCAAAGTAGGAGCAGAACCAGTCAAGCGCGGATCCCTTAATGCCGACCAAATTCTCAAGGCGGGACAATAAAATGTCATGGTCCACCGTGTCAAATGCAGCTGAGAGGTCCAACATCAACAAGAGTGAGAGGAGGAGTTTGTGCAAGTTACTCTGATGATGCTCACAGCTCAGAGATGAGATCATGGTTACATCAGACGCTCATTTGCTTGGCTGCCAGCCAAACTCAGGACAATGCACATCACTCATGTCTGCATCAACCTTTGTTTTGTTTTTTTTTTTCCCAAAACTATTCATTTCAAGTTGTTCTTGGAGAATAAACTGGAAACGGATGGATGAGGATGAAAATACAAGCATTCACAAATCTTTGTTCTGTGTTGTAAGAACTTACTGGACTATAGTGTTTATCATGTTATTTTTACTAAGGTTGCGTTAGATATTAACTGGCCAAATAATCAATAAGTCGACTGTCATTTAAACGCAGAGCAGAGCCTAAGAGCTACAGATCACGGATGGCTAATTTGAACATGCTTTGTATTTACTCATGTTTGTAGAGTATTAAAATAATTTATGGAGAAAATGTGTTTAACATAAAAGACTAATCGGGTTTGTGTTTATTAATAAATTATTATCAACTATCCATTTTCATCCGCTTATCTGGCGTCAGGTCTTGGGGCCAGTAGCCTAAGCAGAGAGGCCCAGACTTCCCTGTTCCCAGCCACTTGGGCCAGCTCCTCCAGGGGAATCCCAAGGTGTTCCCTGACCAGCCGAGAGACATAGTCCCTCCAGCGTGTCCTGCGTCTACCTTTAGATCTCCTCCCAGTTGGATGTGCCTGGGAAACCTCACCAGTGTACAAGAGGCATCCTAACCCAGGGTTTCCCTTACATAGGCGTAGCCGTGGCAGCCCGCCACGGCTGAAATCCCACCGCCACGCCTACAAGATCCCAAATATATAGATATTTTTTGCGCTGTTTCCCGAAGAAGCAGAGGGAACTACTATGTTGTCGCTTGTGATCACAGCCGGCGGGCAGCAAGGAGGAGCAGGCAGGGCAAGGTGAAGTTACAGCATAAGTTACTGAGTATAAAATTAGAAAGGTAGCAGTGGATATGATGCTTTCAATAGCATTAAGATAAACGAGTGCTGACGATCTTGACAGGGTTCCCTCCAGTGCTTATTAAGCCAGGTTTTCCTCCCCCCACCAGGCTAAGCATCACTTATTCATGTAAAATTTATTTATTTTATCATGTCTGACTTTAACCGCATCTAATACTGTATTACGGCGTGAGCGCAACAGCGACAACTTAAGATCGATATATGAGCAGCGTGAGAGGTCGGGTGTTTTCATCTGAACCCTTAAAACCTCCAGCAGGCTACGCTGCACTATTGACGTGTTAGCGCGCGGCGCTAACAACTTAGCGACGTGACATGTCTCGGAGAAAGCATAAAAACACGTTGGACGCTTCTTCTGAAGCGGGAAAATAACACCTCTTCTTAAGCAGAGCACGACGTCTCCTCGGCTCGTTCACGGCCGAGCCGGACTGAGCTCGATAACATTGACCCAGCACAGCCACTGGGTCGTTGGAGCTGCCCCGTGACTGCCTGATGGAAAACCAGCGGGTTTCATCAGACTCGTAAAGTTTCTTGTTTTTGCTGGGGACCCCCTGTAATTTACCGCTCCCTTCTGCAGTCTTCCCCTATTAAAATTTAAAATGATTCTGTAAATTCTGTGTATCAATAGAAAAAATCTCTGCCTCTGCCAGCTGCAGTAAATGTAGACTCCAAATAATAAATAAGAGGTGCATTCATCTGTGTATCTCCTTTGATCCCCATTATTGATATTTTCAGCACCAGAACAGTGAAGCAAAGAAACAGATTCCTGAGTTTGTTAGTAATTTTATTTATTAGGTACATCAAACCTGTTCTATTTTTCTCTGAAATGAGATCAAATCAGTGCTTCTATAGGTTGTCTCCACTCTGCACTAGAAAACTTTACTTTATTTAGAGACGTTGTTATAATTTCTCCCCCAAGACCCCCCCACCCCCGGCCGGCCCCACCGCCACAGCTGGAAAAATTCCTAGGGGAAACACTGTAACCAGATGCCCGAGCCACGTCAACTGGCTCCTCTCGATGTGGAGGAGCAGCAGATCTACTCCAAGCCCCTCCCGGATGACAGAGCTTCTCACCCTATCTCTTACTCCTTCTTTCCACCAGACGTGGAAGCGGTGCGTAATGAAATAGTTTCACACATGAGCTCCCTTCCAACCGGGAGCTATTCTGACACGAAACGGGAGCGAAAGCATTTCACACCGTTAATCCCGTGAAGTCACAAAAACACGGGAGAATTGCCACACCACGTGTGATTTCAAAAGTCCACACAATAAAAAGCAAGGAGAAAGACCGCTGCATGTATACAGAACATCTGTGGTTTATTTTCTGTTCTGTTTACGTCGGCTACGTGGTTTCACTGGAAATTACGTAGTGCACGTAACTTTTATTTAGAAAAGTTCCCGGATATTTTACACTGTCTTCGTGTTTGACTTCCTGTCTGGTTCGATCTGAACTGCAGAGTTTGAAATGTTTTTGAAGCGTGGTGTGTAACAAATCTATTTAAAATGTAACGATAGCGTCCCTTTGCTTCTGGGACAAACTTTACACGTAGCTGCTGGTGGAAGGGACCCTGTCCACCATAACGGTGGCTGATTAGAGCATACTACGTTTTGCAGCTGTTGTGCGCCATTTTCACGTCTAGTGGAAAGACGGGGTGAGGGAGAGCCCAGATGAGAAAACTCATTTTGGTCGCTTGTATCCACGATCTCATACTTTCGGTCACTACCCAAAGCTCTTGACCATTGATAGGGTTGGAACGTAGATCGACCGGTAAATATTACAATGGTTGTTTGAAACCTAATTTCTAGGCTATACCTACAAAATAACATGTACTGATTGATATTTTTTGTTATTTCTTTATTCGTGCAGCTCTCTGTTAGTGTTGTTTTGGAGGAAGAAAGGCTGCTTGTGCATAGGCAGGATCTTTCCATGACAATTAGATGTTTTTTTGGTTTTTTTTTTTGTGGTTTTAGTAAATAGGTCAGATTTTCCTGCATGTTTCACAGCACAGCCTGAAAATTCAACTTGATTATAGTCAGTCATGCAATAGAAATAAACGAGAATATCTCAGCTTTAGGAAAAATAGTGTTATGTTAATTGTCTGTTAGCATCAGCCACAGTTTTGGCTAAGACAGCAGGAGAAAAGGCTGGGGTGATCCAGAGAGGAAGATGTTTCTGTGGAAATACAAATTCCTTCAAATCCTGGTGTTGGATTAAAGGAAGAACCAAAACGATTATTTAAAATTAAATGAAAGCTCCTTAAAAATGGCTGGTGTCTGGAATCAGAAACTATTTGAGCTGTGATTGGCTGAGCTGAAACTTAAGATGATTTATTTTTCTGTCTTTGAAAGCAGAATCGCCAAACGGATTTGCCCCGGTCTGTGAGCAACTCATTGCTAGAAATGCAGTCGGCTGGTCGTTTTGTGCTAACAGTTTAATAATGGAGGATATTCCCATAAAGCAGATGGAGATCAAATGTAAACAGTTTAATTCTTTGTAGTTTATAACTGTGCAAACAGATTTCCACAAAACCTTCCACAATCATAGGATGAAGCAGTAACCATTAAATTAAAATATTTACATAATTATTTGTTTCACTGCCATATTTTACAATGCACACACACCTCTGGTCTGCTGCCACACAGCTGCTGGGCTCATGCTTCCCACCTCTCATGGTCTCCACTTTATCTGGTCATAAAACAGGTTGAGATCACTGACACATGGAGCCGGGACAGCAGGACCCCACATTTAGAGGATATTTATAGATCTATGGGTGATGTTATGCTTCAGAGCGTGTTTTTTCAGAAATGCACATTCAGCCATCCTCCCTCTACACCCGAGTTTCTGTTTCACTTATCAGCTTTCCTGGTTTCCTGGTTTTACATTTATTACTGTCAGCCTGCAGTCAGCGTAGAAACACGTGTGTGTGTGTTTGTGTGTGTGTGTGTGTGCGTGTGCGTGCGTGTGTTTTTGCGGCTACATCTGCCCCTCCACTCTGCACTATTTCCCTCCATTTCTCTCCCCCTTCTCCAGCGGCTCATGCGACTCCTCTTATCTCTGAATGAGCGAGCACACGATCCGGCGTTCAGCGCGGGTAGTCTTGCTGTTGTTCTGTCTGTTGGTGTGCGCGCCCGGGTTTCGCTCTTGAAGAAATCTCTGCGATTCCGTGCATGTGTGTGTTCATTCTGCCGTTTGAACCTGACTGCAGCTCCGGTGTGAGTCACTGATCTGGCATTGAGCTTACTGCAGTACTTCCATTGTTTGGCAGTACGGCTCATTTTTATGCTTCTATTTCTAAGCTTGTCGGTCTGAACAAAATAAAGCAGAGCGGCACAAGTTCTGCTCGACACATTTCAAATGTAAATATTTAAATGGTTTTTAGAACAGCGCAATTTCTAGTTCTTCATTAATAATCTGCCCGTGTGGCTCCAACATGAAAACACTAAATATTTAGCAACAGAAAAAGAAGCTAAAGTGCAGATAATTATTCTGTGCAACAGTTTTCTGTAAATTACTCACCTCACAACATAATGATGGCTATAATTATAAACTTATTTATTGTTGAAAAGCCTGAAAGTATTACATTTTTCTGTTTTGACACGGTGGAGATCAGCTGAGTTTTTCTCTCCATAGCATTTAGGATTTATTGCTACATCTGTAGTTTTTGTCTGTTTTGGCACTCGAAGACAAGAAATTAGAACAAATTATACATTTTGGTGTAAACTAAATAGGAAATCTTCCAGTGTGGTTTTTGTAATTTATGGATATTTTTAATCAAAATTAGTTAAATGAATACATAAATTAATAAATATTAGCAGCTATTCCATTTAGTATAATTTCAAGTAAGAAAAGTAACATGTTTTCTCACTTTTGTAGTCCTTTTGTTTTTTGAAAAACCCGGTTAAATAGAATTAAACATTGCTGGTTGAGCCATTATGAACTCTGATGATCTCTACTAAACATCAGAGCAAAGATGAATCCTAACGTGTCCACATGCAGCTCCACAGATCTTCTCAAAGCTTCCTAATGTGTTCTGTGTTCTTTCTGTTTCATCATAACTATAGCATCCTTCTCATTTCATTCTCTAACCTTTTAATCTTTTTTTTACTAGAAATGTTTAGAAAGGTCAGAACAGAAGCAGCAAATAAGCTCTTCCCAGTGCCTAGAAAGACCAGACGGGGAAGTCAGACTGGGAGTGAATCTTCTTCTTACCTTTAGTTGTTGAATTAAATCCCAGAGGAAGTCTGCATGACTGGGTACTTTGTCTCTCAGCTCCACCAACGAGGTGAAGAACCTGTTGCAGTCACTTCCCCGGACCAGCGAGCCCAGAGAGATTCTGTTTGAGGATCGAACTCGAGCTCACGCTGATCACATCGGACAGGGATTTGAGCGCCAGACGACGGCCGCCGTGGGCGTGCTGAAGGCCGTCTGCTCCGAAGAAAGGTGGGCAGTAAAGTATCGCACTCAGTTTGAGTTTGTTATTTAGCTGTTTGTCTAGAGGCAACATACACTCAATATTTACACAACGTACTTTGTGATGGGTGGCGTGATCGCTCTTGTTCTTCCTCCCTCCCTTGTTCTCAGTGCCGAGCCTCCTCGTGTAACCAAAGATGTCGTGTGTTTCCATGCTGCTGATTTCCCCTACGTGGTTCAGAGGCTGCAGCTGGACTTGCATGAACCTCCACTATCACAGGTGTCACACACACACACACACACACACACACACACACACACACACACACACACACACACACACACACACACACACACACACACACACACACACACACACGCGCGCACACACACACACGCAGAATTATCCCAGTGGCATTTTAGTGATCACACTGGTGACAAACTAATGTTGAATACTGCCATCTGGTGGAGGAAGCATAACCTCAATTAGATCAGTGACTTTCCTGGAAGGAGACTAAATTTAGACATTCATATTTTATGAAATGGCTCTTTTTATTTGACGTCTGTAGTTTGTTTTGTCTTATTGCTGTTTTTTGGGGGAGGCACACATAAGCTCTCCATCGCTGCAACTACAAACAAAATACATTTTAAAATCAATAAAAACCAAAACGAATATTAAAATGTGATGTTTCAGCGATGCTAATCCAATAGTTGTATTACGCTTTACTTTCTGTATCTAAATGTCTCCTCCTTCTGTTTCAGTGTGTGCAGTGGGTGGATGATGCCAAGCTGAACCAGCTACGGCGGGAGGGCATTCGCTACGCCCGCATCCGCCTTTGCCACAATGACATCTACTTCATCCCCCGCAATGTGATCCACCAGTTCAAGACGGTGTCTTCCGTCTGCAGCCTGGCGTGGCATGTGCGCCTCCTGCAGTACCACCAAGGAGAGGGAAAGCAGGAGGAAGAGGAGGAACCATCTGATCTTAAGGAAAAGCAAACTGAAACAGTGGTTCTGGTGAAGAGAGAGGAGGAGGAGGAGGAGGAGCAGAAAGGAGAAAAGAAGGGTGAGAGAGGAGTAAAAGAGGAGAATGAGGAGGTGGATGTGGCAGAGAAAAGGACATTGCAGACAGTTAAAATGGAGGAGCATGATGATCCACCTTCGTCTGACCCTGTTGTTCCTGTGACCTCAGTCGTTAGGAGTGCAGGAGGCAAAGAGGAGGTGAAGGAGAATGCAAAAGGAGAAAAACCCAAACATCAAGAGTCACCTGCAAAGATGAAAGCAGAACCTCCAACGTCTCCCTGCAAGAACAAATCACCTCCTCTTCTCACCTCCCCTCCTGCTTTTTCTTCTCTTCATAAGGACCCAAAACCCAAAGCCTCGTCTAAACTACCTCCTCCTCCTCCTCCTCATCATCACCAGCGACACTACCACCACCATCATCATCATCATCACTCAGACAGGACAGTGTCTTCCAGTAAACCTTTTTCCTCTTCACCTTCCAAACTGTCTTCTTCTCCTCCTCATTCCAGGTCTTCCTCCTCCACAACTTGTTTGCCTTCTACAGGATCTGCTGTCACTTTACTTTCTTCCCCAGCAGCCCCTCACTCCTCCTCTACCTCTTCACCGTCCACTGTTATGTCCTCATCTTCCTCAGTGTATTCTTCTTCTTCTTCGGTGGTTCCCAAGCCAGCAGGTCCTTCCTCCTGCCACCTGCCCCCTGCCTCTCAGTCAGAGCACCAAAGGGACTCGCTCCACATGAAGCCCAATGTCCTGTCAGAGAGACTGACTTCGATTCAGTCGGCGGTTCAGTCCTCACAGGAGGAGGTGCAGAGCAGCTCTTGGACACACTCGGTGACCGACACACGCGAGCGAGCTCTGGCAGACACGCGGACACACGTGCTCTCAGACATGTGGACTTGCAGTTCTGACTCGGACTCCAGGACGTGTGTGGATCTGCAAATACGTTCTCCGCAGAACGCCAGTAGACAAGGAATTTACATGCAGCAATACACACCACAGCACCTCCCCCCTCCTCCCCACCTCCCTCCGATGCTTCCCCCTCCTTTCCCTCCTCTCCTGTCCCACCCTCACCTTCCACACAGACCCCCCCTCCTCCCGCCAAACCCCCTCTCCGGTCCCGAGCCCCAGACTCTGAACTCGTTCCTCGGACCGCCTGTGCCTCCACACTCGGTTCACATGAGCCACCTGCACCAACCCAACATCACCACACAGGCCCAGAACTACTTTCAGCCCTCCCTTCTTGCCCCGTCCTCTCAGCCCAACACCCCCCCTCAGCCTCTGTTGCCTCATCTGCCCTACCAACATCAGTTTTCCAAACCCTTCTTCCCCCCTCAGCCCCCCAGCTTTGCCTCTCACCCGTTCCTCCCCCGTCAGTCTTACCTTCCACAGCCACCAGGCTCTTACCCACTGCAACCACAATACCAAACATCTGCACCAGTACAGACTCCACTACCCCTCAAACAGGCTTTTCCTCCCCCTCCTCCTCCCCCTTCCTCCTCACCGCCTCCCCCTCTCCCGCCTCCCCCTCTGCCTCAATCCTCTCCTATGTAACCCCCTCCTCCCCGGCATGAAGAGCAGCAAAAGCAGATTTTATAGTAGTATTTGTATGTACCAATGCTCATTTTAAATGACTGTAAATGTATGGGCTTTTATTTTGGTGGTCTTGTAAAATTGTGTATAAAGGAAGTAAATAGAAGGAGGTTAAGAAGTGTCGGTATGGGTACAATGTCATTATTATACAGAGTTGAACTAATATATCCCAGACCGCTGGACTGAACTGGTTTAGATTGTACCGGCGCTTTGTGCAGAAGCAGAACGTTGTTCCGTTTTATCACAGGTGGTTTCAGACCAGCAGTCGGTGAAGTGTGCGCAGACGTTAGCTCCAGATTACCAAGGCTCATGGTTGGAACGAGTGGCCCGGCAGGCCAAACTACTGTTTGGTTTTGTGTTTTCTAGGTGATCAGAACATTGAGCTGTCAGATGTAGGAAGAAAACAAGAACTTTTATTCAGATTTGTGTTATTTATTAAACAAAACAGTCTTAGGAAAGATCTGTTTGTGAAACCTGCAGCTAATGCTTCCATTTTTGTGGCTTTTTTAAACGTTGTTCTTGTTGCCCACAGATTGAGGGCCACACGGTCGTACTATCTACTGTATTTTATTAATACATCTTAATCAGTACAGACAATGGCAGGACTTTTCCTTCATATTGTATTCAGAGCAATGATGCTCGGCAATAATCCGCTGAAAATAAAAGTCCTCTGTATTATTTTTTTATTTGTTCCGTTTTAAGATGACAATGGGAATCATTAACAAAGAGTGCAATTAATAGCTGTCTAAATGACTTCTCTATTTGTTTCCAGTGTTAAAAATCAAAAGGAGACTCTCTGTTATTGTAAATTCCCACTTAGACGGTGAGTACTGTGTTCAGTCAGGCCAATGAACAGCCTCATTTATAAATACTGTTCTTTATACTTGTTATTATCTCCATCGGTGGCAGAGCTCTCTTGGTTGATGTCTGTCTTGTATCTGTTGGCTGTGTAACAAACGCTTCCCAGTTTTAGAAACCAAACATTTGCTTTGGAGCTTAAAACAAGGATCCAACCTGGACAAGGCTGTTAAAGACCAGCTTTCAGAGTCTCAGGAAAACACGTTCAGGTCACATCTGCAAATATCCATTGCACGGTTTTCAGTTTCAGGTAGTTGTTGCAGTTAATTATCTAACATAGTTTCAGCACATGTGGCTATTTTAACGTTCAACTTATGATCTTACATCACCTGGACACAAATACCAGAATTCAGAGAGCAATACAGTCACAGTTGGTAACGGCGTTCAATTATGACAGTTTACAGCACTTTTTATCCTCCATATCCACGTCTGTGTGTATACAGGTGATGTTAATGAAGAAATAGTCGTAATTATTTTAGATGATCAATTTCTGATTCTTCCAAGACTTGTAAGTCCTCTGTCTCAACACGTGGTGTAAGACACTAAACATAAAAGGTTCAGCGATCACTCCCAAAGCACTTTTTATTTACCTAAAGTCCAGTTTTACACGAGTGTTCCGCATCATGTCTAATAAATGTTTATTTTCTAACCAGGAACTAACTTGTAATTTTAAGAAGTGTAATAGTTTATTGAAGGTCCTTTGTAAGTATGAAGAGAGTTTGCTTCTCCGGTGATCTGTCTCAGTGCATGCCTCTCAGCTGAGGAAGCTTTTTGTCAACATTGGAACGCAGCCCACTTACTAATGTAGCCCACAGCATTTCCCCAGTGCCTGTCCTTCCACCGTGGCCCAGAGACACGCAGCGCTGAGAGTTCTGTCCTTTCAGGAGTTTTAGGTTCTCGTCGGAAGATGAGAGGAAAGCCTTAAAATTGGTCCTCAAATCAGCTGGAAAATCCTCCAGAAATCTGCAGTTTAACTACAGACAAATTTGAGGGGTCATATCCCCAAAACAGAGTCGTATTTCGCCTAAAAAACATGATGAAACATGACAAATATCGCCTTACATTTTTTCTGCCTCCAACAACTCCCGTCTCAGAGACAGAACTCCTCTCTGTGTGGCTCTGAGGACGCGGGGGTGATGATTAAGGACTTGATACCACTTTATAAGGCGCTCTGCAGCTCTTTTTTATGCTTTTGAGTTTTAGATGAAACATGACAAGAACTTTGATTTTGTCTTGTACAAATGTGACGAAAGCTATTGTTGACAACAGAAGTCTTCAGAGGCTTGTGGTGTTTTCAGACTTTATTTATCTCAAGTTTGGTTTTTATTTTTGCATTTTAGTTATTTTTAACTGTCAGCACTGTAGTGTACATAAGACGTTTTGTAAAGAGGAAAACAACTTGTAGTGTGGTTTCTACTTTAAATATGAGCCTAACTAATAAAAGGTTCACTGTATGAAAATGTTTGACTCAAAGCGTTTTTTTATTTTAGTTATCTGCACCCTTTTTCTCAGAATTTAAGGTATTTTAAAAATTGTTCTCCATAATCACTTTCAAATGTAAATCACTGATTTGTCTGTTTTTAGGTCAGTTTTCCATTAGCCTAAAATCTAGACCTAACCCTCACAAATTTAGGATGACTTGCCAGTCTAGTTTTCCACATCTGAACAATTCTACCTCATAAATTATTTAAAATGTTGTGTAATAGCAGATTATGTGTGCACATTCCAGGGGGGCTGAAGTGTCCTTAAAAGGGCAGAAGCACCAAGACTGATGCAGGCCTTTTGGCTCCATCATAGTGAATTTCAGGCTACGTTCCAATTACATGTTCCCAGCCATAGCACTTTATAATAGTTCAGATTCTTCAGTTGGAGGACATTTAAGTGTAAAAGTACACATCAATACAGGCTAAATGACAACATTGCAATCAATTTAAATCATTTATTCTACAACACATGAATAAAGTTCAAAACGGATTTCAATAAAGTGCAGATGGAAAAAAACATCTGGATCATTGGCACAAATCAAACTTATGCACAAAGAATAAAATATCCAAAACAGGTCAAGGAGTGCCAGAATAATACAGCCCAATCTGCTTTTAACACAGTCTCACAGTTTATAACTGGACACGTATTTTACAAAGTAAAAATCAACCCAGTAAAAGTCAAATGAAGAGCAGCGTGTTTTCTTTATAAATATGCTTGTATCATATTTAAATAAGCAAAGCAAACAGCTCAGAAGTGATGAGAAAGGGTACAGCCGCCCTGAATGCAGCCGCACACATGTACAATTTAAATAGAAACATGTGTTTGAAACCCTTAACAGGAAATGATTAGTTAAATAATTAAAAGTGATGCTGAATATTGTAAATTCAAAATAACACTAAACAGCTTTTTTATCTCCAGTGTTGGCTTCACAGTAAGACATTATATATATATATATATATATATATATATATATATATATATATATATATATATATATATGAAGCTTTTAGGATTATTTTCCCCCAATAAATGAGTCACTAGCAGCATTTATCTAAAACATTCAGATGTTGAACTGAACAGCCACAATTCTCCTCTTTAAAGTACGCTGTAACAATAGGAGCCAGTCAAGATGGCTCAGGCAGGCCACACAAATAGCCTAACACATTTTCATATGTTTTTTTATACTTTTTTTTATTTTAAATATCAAGTCCTAAACAGATGTTAAACCTCTCTCCTTTCAGGAAAGATGTTCAGTCCTAGTTCTACCAGTGCTCCCAGCATCATGGCCCACAGAGGTATGAGGACAAATGTCAGCTTGACATCAGCTAGTTTTTCCAGTTTGGCACACAGTGTCAAGAAGAAGCCCAGTTTGAGCAGCATGGCTGTGAGGTACCAGGTACGCAGACGGAGGTCAGGAGAACCGTTGCGTGGGTCATACCCAGGTTTGCAACGACCTGCCATCTTGATGGCAAGCATAAGGATGAGGATGCCGTCAAAAACCCAGACTGGAAGGAAGATCAGGAACCAGTTCCACTGCACCTGGAGAGAAAAGGAGGAGATGTAAAAGAGTACCACAATTCCTTTACGGTAGATTCTTTTGTCTGCTGTCAGAAAAAAATGTGAGCATTAGATTTACAAAAAACCCAAACAAAATTTACTTCAACTATATGACTTTAATCTATTTGATGAATAAACATGAAATAGCTTGTGGCACACCTTCCCATCCAGTTTGAGTACCAGCATGATGAGAAAAACCAGGGTAAAGACCCAGGTCAGCAGAACCCTCTGAGCCAGAGACATTTCACCGTCAGGAGACCCACATCAGAGAACTAAACCTGCAGGTGGAAAGACCACACAGGCAGGTAATAAACACCGAAATGCAAAAGAGTTCACAGAACCTATGTCAATGCGTGCCTGATGATACATTCCATTATTTATGGGAAAACTTGCATTTAAGAACAGTAGCGCTATTAGATTAACATGCTAGCTAAAATAAGCTAAATCAGAATGCTGCACATGTTAGCTTAGCTAGCTGTTAAGCGTTTTGTAAATCGGATGGCTGAGTTGTCGGGTTACCTCAGTGTTTTCTCAGCTCAACGGTCAGCCTCTTCTTCAACTGTGTACTGCACACCAACAACATCATACCATTACTGCCCATGAACCCCGTAATGATTATTAACCAACGCCATGTAAATGAGCACAGTTTGATAGATATTTGGACCCGTTATTTTTGAGCCAGACCAGCCCCTCCCCGAAGCTGATTGGTTCTTCTATTTCAGCGTCCTCTAGCGTGTTTTACCGTAACGTTTTTGCATGAGGCTAATCCATTTCTTCTCCTGCAGTGAATTTTAACTTCCGCTAGAGGTAAGTAACGTTCTTACTTCATTCTGAAAGCTCGACGAAACATGCCATTCAACGAGCAAATAGCATATACTGTTTCTTTTATTTTACACTTTTAATCGGAACATGTGTGCCATTTATGCTACGCGTCCGTGCTGTTTAAACGCGCGTAGTTGAATGAGCTAAAATGCAGTGGCGTCTCTGTGTTAATCTTTACGGTAACGGGCTCGAGCCTTTTTTTTTTTTACACTGACTAGCGACTTGGAAAGGAAAAATATTTTAACATTACCGTGCAGGCGTTCAGCGCCTATTCCGATACAATGAGCAAAGCTGGCGGGCCATTACACTTTAAATGGCCCTACTATAGCGTAGTTTACTAGTGCAAGGAGACGCAGGGTAGCTGCTGCAGTGAAAGGAGGTAAGCTTGATTCGGACAGCTGTATTGGTTTTGTGACTGCCACCGGTGGCTTAGCTAACCATGTAGCTCGACTTCAGTTAGCAGCGGATGGAGGGGGATCACTTTGGAGCCGCCGGAGCTGATCGAAAGCACCTTGGCTGCATCGAGTTAATTGTCCGCTAGCTTAAAAATCTTCAAAATACTTATCAAAGTGGTAAAGAGCTCGTATTTTTGTAGTAAAAAAAAACACAGGAACGTCCCCTCCATCTTATTCCTACCTTCTGCTAAAAACCTTTCTAAGCACGTTTTACTTTACTTTTCATGTTTCTTAATTTATTTAGAAAAATTGAGAGTTAGAAAATTTAAGGAAATGGTTTACAGCGGCGCTTAATAAAAATATAGTAATTTTATGTCTGAAAACTTCATATCCGGAGTAAATATGATACGCATCATAATAAAAATCAACACTTTGATATATGGCTTTTGAGAGATGTGTCATTGTTCAGCAATTTCTGAGTTATTTGTAGTTGCTAGCAGCTAAATGCTGCATCTCCTGACAACTTTTGGATGAATTGCATTCTCTTCTGATAGATTTTTGCCTAAATGTTAACATTTATTCAGAATATAGACCAACATTCGTATAAATCAATTGTATTATTAGTAAATAAATGAATATAGAACAGTTGATCTATCTTGAATTAATTATTTTTGCAACATGTATGGATCCTGATGCAGGATAGGCAGCAAACTTGATGTGAATCTGACAAGATAGCTGCTTAATTTTTAATAATCAATTGGCCGTTCTGATCCAAACATTTGTCATTAGATTATTTGCTCGAATCTGTTAAAACGTCCTGCACTACTTCACATATTTAGGCTCACCGAAGGGAACGGGTCCCGCCTGTTTTGTAGACCATCTGATTACCTTACAAGTGTATTACCCAGAGTTGGTCATTTATTACAGCACAAATATAAATCCTAAATTTACCATCTTTGTCATGTTGGCTGAGACACGTCTCTCTAAATAGATCAGAGTTTCAAACTGAAGGTCAAGTAGACCAGGTTACATTTAACTTGTAAATCCTGCTCCAAAATGATGACGAGCTGTTGTTGCAGCTTGCTGTTTTCATCTAAACTCCTTCAGGTTTCAGTTTACTTTAGACACACAGCAGTGTTGTGCAACAAAACCTGCATGGATTTGGCTGCTGCTAAATATAAAACATAATAAATATTTTATCCAGCGAAGATGCAGCAGTCCTCTTGCATAGATATTTGCTTTTTGAGTCCATTACCATCACTGCTGCTATTTTCCTTTGAATGCAACGTTAAAGAAAATATTGTGAAACATCAAAGCACATTCATTGTCATCTGAGTTAACAAAAATAACAAAACTGCTTTCAAATGATCAATCACACTTGCACAGGATCGTTAAAGAAATATTAGAACTATTTTTTGCAAGGTATTTTATTTTTGTACCCTTCCTTTACCAGCGGCTGTTTTTAGGCACTAGTGATGTCTGATTAATGAGTCTGCACCCAGCTGGCGTCTGCAGATGCAGGGTTCCGAACACGCTCACAACTTGAAGGCATACACAAAGTATTTGAGACATGACATGTCGTCTGCTAAGCCAGTAGGTCTTGTCAGAGTAGTTGTTTGTCAGTTCCCAGGCAGTCAGTATGTTCTTTGGGGTGTGTTTTAGTAATTATCCAGATTTAGTGACCAGGATATTTACATCAGTGCTGAAGTAAATCCCTCTTTCCTCCCATCTCTTGTGTTTACCTTATTTAAGAGTTTAAGTGATGTTACATTGCATTTCATCTTGCTTTGCATGTATCTGCCTGCAGAGTTGGTTACATCATCAGCTGCAGTATAGTTGCATCACACACCAGAATATCATTTTGTGTTACTGCAGTAGCATATTTTCTAGGTATACAGTTCAAGTTCTGAGACATGTTCTTTGCCGTCTGCTTAGCTGGGCTGCAGAACAGAATAACTCCTGGTACAGGAGGTTGTGTTTATAGTTGGGAATCTGACAAACATCTCCTGTTTTATTGGCTCTGGCACTTAAACCTGGCTCCAGTTTAAACAGATTACTAACAGGTTCAACTCAAAGTTATTTCTAGTTAGGTAATGTAAGACACACCACAAAACGCTACAGCTTGGATTTAGCTGTTTTGAAGGTCAAAAGGTGCAGAAATACTAATTTGATAGAATGACTTAACATCAAACAAGCATTTTTTACTTTAAAAATGTACTTGTTCTTAAGTGTGTTCTTTACACACTTAATTCTTAACATTTAATTTTTGCAATATAAATTGAGGAATGTTATTTTTTGAATAAACTTGTTCAATAAATTGGTGTTTTTAAATAGTATCGAAATCGAGTATCGAGTTTTTTCCCCAGTATCGTATCGAGTTTGAAATTTTAGTATCGTGACAACCCTACTATATTGTTGTACATGTGTTGGTCTTACGTCTCTGATTACCGTCATTACCACATGTTTTTTTCTTTTTCTCCTCTTACTTTCCTTTAAATATTCTCACTATTATTAATAAGTGTTATTAGCATGTTTAGTCTTTTTTTAAATAACTTAAATAGGATCTTTTAAACAGTGTTTTTGTTGTATGTTGATCTGCTAGTCTTATTTCACTTTTGCATTTACTGTCTGTGCTTGTTGTTTTGTTGTTTTTATTATTATTCTCTTTTAACTATGGCTACTTGTTGCCTCTTCGATAAACATGCTGCTTTTGTGATCCGGCATTGTTGAATACATTATGTACTCCATAATGTTTTATATGTCCCTTTGTAGAAAGCCAAATTTACTTTGAAGAAAGCCGAATTTACAGTTGCCACAGGACTACAGATGAAAACTAGCCGATGGCTAATTCTGGCATGTTTCAGCATGTCTGATGTTAACATGCGCTGTCCTGATGAATAACCAAATGATTGAACTTAAGTTGCATTTTATAATCATTCTAAAACATTTCCTCATTTTTCAGTTGTGCTAAACTACAGCCTTCTGGGTAGCAGGTGGTTTTAGACGTGTTTATAAATGAATGAAATCATCCTTCTCAGAGTTGACTGATGGTTTCTGTCAAACTAAAGTGTAAAACACACACATCAAAGCACTAAAACAAGGCCAATGGTTTTTTGTTTTCAACCATAAAAGGCTTACAATCAGATGCCATTTTAAGACTGTTTAAATTTTGCTCTGTTTTTTTATTAGTATCACAAACTATCCAGATTAACTCAAAAATAAGTCAAAAAGCCACGTATTTATTCTGCTCACTAGGGATGTGTATTGGTGAAATGCTGGCGATACAGTGCATATCACGATACAGGGGAGACAATACGACATATCACGATATATTGTGATACATTCAGCCAGACGATATTAGCGATTTTTGTTTTAGACTGAAATTATTGTAGGAAAATTCAATAAACAGTCCAAACTGATACGCAACATCTTTAACAGAAGGTATCTGAACCTCAGTGGTGGAAACAAAACCCAAATGCACACTGCTGCTGATAACTAGCGGTCAGCATTTGAATTGCACCAAAAGAAAAGAAAATACACAAATGTTTGCATGTAAAGTCTTCCAAAAATTTGATACACAGCTTTTGAATATCGATATATCGCAGGAAAAAATATCGCAACATATTGCCATATTGATTTTTTTCTCACATCCCTACTGTTCACCCAATGAATCTTTGCTTTACAAATTCCAGCTACGTAAAAAATGCATTTGTATAAAATATATCGTGTTTAAATTCCCTAAAGCGATCCCTGCTGTGAGGTCTACTGTAATCAGTGTCTGACGTATGCTGAGCCGACATGTCTATACTAATAATATTATTCTGAGTAAACCACATCTTAAAGATGTGCAATTACACAATCAATTATTATTTTTGACTTTAATTATGTAACATGATCCTTGGACATCATTTGTTAATTTATACAATAAAGCTGTCATTTGCATTGCTTCTGCTGTGTAGCAACACACACCTCAATAACTCAGTCTTCATGTGGTCATGGAGTTCTGAGATGTGCTTCATGTAAAAAAAAAAAAACCTCTGCAAAGCTAATTTACCATGAAGCTATACATCCTTTATTTAAATTCCTGCTATTTTGATAACAGTTTAGCCTAAATATACATATAAAATTTCACTTTTTAACCATAAATGACTTCCAGCACACATCTTTACAAATTTTATGTTTATTGTGGCGCAGATTGCTTTAAGACAATACTGATTTAAATGGTTTGTGTGACAGGCAGTGCAGTTTTTTATTGTATCGTGTAATTGTGTGTCTGAGATGTTTATTAGGCCAGTACAAAAAGCTTGAATATGATTTTTTTTTTAGATCATTTTCCAGACCCTCCCCATGAGCGCAACTGTTGGGTTGAAATAGTCTGGATTATTACTGTTTCAGATAATTCATGATATGTGTGTGAACCTTTTTCCTACATCTTTTCATTTCAGCAAATATATATGTAGCTCCTTCAGTGGAATTATTATGTAAACTCAGTCTCACAGTGATCAGATTGTAATCAATCGTCTGAGTGAAATTTTACCGATTACCGGATTAACAAGCTTCGACTTTAATTCAGACTCGGATGTAAATAACCTCTGCTGTCGTTGGTTTAAATCCCACAAGGGGATTTTTTCAGACTGAGCTTAGTCTGAATTGTCTCTTTTCTGTCCCCCTGATGTCCAGATCCTGCCGTAATTTGGTTAAGACAAAACCGCAGTCAGCTAGAAGACCAGACCAGAGGTGAGTCGTGTGTTTGTGTTTGTTTGTGTTTGTTTACCATTTTGCTGTCCTCAACCAATGTCCTCAGACTGGCTAAATTTGTTTGTTTGTTTGATGCTTCAACACTCACACATACAGAGCTAGTTCAGGCACCAGTTCATGAGATGTGTTTACTGTCTAAAAGAGAGATGGATGGGAAAAACTGAAACTGAACAAAAACATACTCCTTCAATTCCTCTTTGAGGAGTGCCCATAAGTGGTAAACACAGGGGTGTGTGTGCGCGTATGCGTGTGTGTGTGTGTACTAGACCTTGAAGATTGTCTACAGTCAGCATCTTCTTTAGTCCATCACAGGTCTCTGGTTTAGACTCAGCCCATTGCCACAGGCAGGTTTGGAGGTAATTCATAATTTAAACTTGCAAACGGCTTTTAATCCTTCCTTTTGACTTGTGTAGCACGATGGGGATGAGGTCCAATTTGATTAACTCAGGGGAAAAGAAGATTCAGTGTGGGAGGGTAATTCTCTAATCTTAGATGTCAGGTCTCATTGAGTTTATCTACAATGTGCAGGGTTTCCCTTACATAGGCGTAGCCGTGGCGGGCCGCCACAGCTGAAATCCCACCGCCACGCCTACAAGATCCCAATTATTATTTTTTTTTTTGCGCTGTTTCCTGAAGAAGCAGCGGGAACTACTATGTTGTCGCTTGTGATCACTAGGGCTGTCGCGATTGAGGAATTTCCCCTGCTGTGAGTCATGGCAGCTCAATATTGCGATATGCGATATTATTGCACCCCGTTTTTATTTATGTACTTAGCAAATTTGTTTGTTAATTACTAAACTCATGGCAATATTTCCTTTGAAACATTGTGCTTACACATTTAAAAAATGTTAGAAAAAAATACATGGCCATTTTTAACACTTTATTGAATGCCGATCAAAGGGCAGTAACGGCATTCTCTGACTGAACTTAAAAACAACATTCAGGAGGTTTAACTTTGAAATGCAAATTTGGCTGCAACATCTAACAGAAATAAAAAAAAGTGCCCTACTATCTCCTCGATCAGCGCGGACTTTACCTCTCAGCATGCGCTGTCGCGAGATTTAATCAAGTGCGGTAATTGCGGTGGCACGTCATGCAGCGCGGTGGGTTTCTTAATATCGCGATATATTGTTCTTGCGATTATTGCGACAGCCCTAGTGATCACAGCCGGCGGCAGCAAGGAGGAGCAGGCAGGGCAAGGTGAAGTTACAGCATAAGTTACTGAGTATAAAATTAGAAAGGTAGCAGTGGATATAATGCTTTTTGGTTTACATGTTTCAATAGCATTAAGATAAATGAGTGTTGATAATCCTGACAGGGTTTCCTCCAGTGCTTATTAGACCAGGTTCTCCTCCCCCCACCAGGCTAATCATCAGTTATTCATGTAAAATTTATTTATTTTTTCATGTCTGACTTTAACCGCATCTAATACTGTATTACGGCGTGAGCGCAACAGCGACAACTTAAGATCGATGTGTGAGCAGCCTGAGAGGTCGGGTGTTTCATCTGAACCCTTAAAACCTCCAGCAGGCTACGCTGCACTATTGACGTGTTAGCGCGCGGCGCTAACAACTTAGCGATGTGACATGTCTCGGAGAAAGCGTACAAACACATTGAACGCTTCTTCTGAAGCGGGAAAATAACACTTCTTCTTAAGCAGAGCACGACGTCGCCTCGGCTCGTTCACGGCCGAGCCGGACTGAGATCGATAACATTGACCCAGCACAGCCACTGGGTCGTTGGAGCTGCCCCGTGACTGCCTGATGGAAATCCAGCAGGTTTCATCAGACTCGTAGTTTCTTGTTTTTGCTGGGGACCCCCTGTATTTTACCGCTCCCTCCTGCAGTCTTCCCCTATTAAAATTTAAAATGATTCTGTAAATTCGTGTATCAATAGAAAAAATCTCTGCCTCTGCCAGCTGCAGTAAATGTAGTTTCCAAATAATAAATAAGAGGTGCATTCATCTGTGTATCTCCTTTGATCCGCATTAGTGATATTCTCAGCACCAGAACAGTGAAGCAAAGAAACTGATTCCTGAGTTTGTTAGTAATTTTATTAGGTGCATCTAACCTTATTCTCTGAAATGAGATCAAATCAGTGCTTCTATGGGTTGTCTCCACTCTGCACTAGAAAATTTTACTTTTATTTTATTTAGAGACATGTCATAATTTCTCCCCCGAGTTTTGCGCCGAGCGTCGTGTAGTGTACAGGGGGTTACGAGAGGCGATTAACACCACGTGACCAGCTACTGATCAGCAATTGTGAGCTCGCACGGACTTCTGGCGTGTTTAATATTTTGCTCCTCCCTCGTGAGGGTATCGCACTGTTGAAGCGGCGCTGCGAGCAGCTGCGACCCAAAATGTATCAGAACCGCTCACGGCGCATGCGCAATCCTGCATCAACACCGCTCGCCAGCTATTTCCCTAATAACACACGTTGTTCGTTTTTATTTCTACACGTTTTTTTACTCACAAAGATTGTCAAGAAAGCGTGTTTGTCGTGTTCATGTCAAATTAAACTGATCACAAAACACAGATTTACTTTCTTTATTTTGTTTTCCTCATCCAACCCCCATAAATCCCTGTGTGTCCTCCTGCAGCACTCCCGAAGGACAACAGGCAAAACAAGACAAAAAAGTCTGACGTGTTGTGTAAAAACTGCTATTTTTAGCATATTTTTAGGGCCAACGTGTTGCTACCAGACGCACAGTGTGAGCAGTCAGGTCGCATCCGAGAACTGGGTCGTGCAGTGTGAGCGCATGACTCGTGAGATCTGCCCTGCGAGGAAGTCGTACAGTTTGAGCTGAAGCTGAGTGCTACGAGTGAAAAAGTCGCACAGTGTACGCCCAGCTTTATTAATATTCTTGTGTGTGTAGAAGTGGGTAATCCTACACACTTCTTTTTTAGATTATCATTGAATCAGCATTGGTGATTGGATTTATGGACAGCGTTCATTCCTCTTTAGTGACAGACTCTTTGTTTCACAGAGGAGGGTTCGTTAGCATTAGGAGTCTGTAGTTTCACTACTGACCCGTATGAGATCAGGTTTCCTTTTTAGCTAACAGAAGTGGAGCTCATTGTGGTCCTGTGCTGCTGTGGTTTGCCTCTTTCATGATCTTGTGTGATGCTCTTCTGCTGCAAATCATGGTTGTAGTTTTCGAGTTCCTGCTGTCAGAACACCCAGATGCTTTAAACTAGAACATTTCATTTTTATTTTTGTCTCATTGCAAGATGTCGTTAGAATAATTTTTCCACCACAAAAAGAATCTTTTGGGAAGGCCAACTTTGCTGTTCTGTACCCACTTGTATATATGTAAGGCAAATCATACAGAATGATGGAAATAAGAAATGACCTTCATTCTGACACAAACTCTTCTGAGCCCCCATCTGTTAACCTTTGCTCGTCTATTGAGCAGCCTTGTGTTTCCGCTAGGCAGGCAGCACGCTCTAACAACCACACCACATCCCCCAAACTGCTCAGAGCAGAGACGTGACCTGTTCTAATCAACACGCTTGGAGCACCAAGATAGAGGAAAGCGGTTAGAGGTGTCATGAAGAACATCTCTCTGCTCTCATGGTTTCTGCAGCTGTTGATTATCAATGTAAAGCAATCTCAAGTCAAAACAAGCAGCAAGCTTTTAGTGTACCAGTTATAAAAAGACTAAGTCATGACCCCAGTGAGCCACTGTAATGGCGGAGATTTTCATGTTCATGAAGGGAAAACCTGTCACCTGATCCCTCATCTGATTGCATTTTTTAGATGTTGTGATTGGGTGGAGATTAGTTATTTAGCTACGTCGCAAGATTTAGGAAACCTACACAGCGTCATATGATTTTAAAGGACCTGTGTCATGCTGTTTTACACATAGCAATGATAGGTATAATATATGATAACATATTAGCATTAGCACTATTAAGATGTCATATTTTTCTGAATTACAAGTTATTTTTGTGAGCCATTACTTCTACCCTGAAATAAGATGCCTGAATCCTATGATCCTATGAGGGCACCAGGAGGTTGAGTGGATTGTCCAGTAATTGGAAGGTTCCAGGTTCAATTCCAACCCTCCTGTTTTTGGATCAAGCATTGTGAAGTGTCACATTCTTTAAATGTGTAGTACACACTGGTGGACGATCATGCCTGTAAAAGTGAAGAGACCTACACTGGATTTCTCACTAGCTGTAATTGTCACATAATTTATTCTGATTATACATTTTGATAAATGTCTGTGATTTAAATTAAAACTATTGGAAAAACCCATTAACCTGGATGGGGACTCCCTATCTTTTACAATCAGATTGTCAACACTGGTGGAATGAAGATTGCACGCATGCATGCTCACGCACACACATAGACATGTTTGCTTTGCAACACTTGTGGGGGCCTGTCATTGATTTCCCTTCATTTTAGTGACTGAATAATGCGTAACCCTAGCCATAAAAAATACTGATCTATTCCTAACCTTAACCCCAACTAAGGTATTGCACACCATACCTCTGAAACCAAGTTTTAGGGTTTTTGTCATTGTGAGGACCAGCCAAATGTCCCCACGTTACAGGTTAAATGTGAAAAAAGATGTAGTACGCTCACACACTCACACACATACACGTGCAGTCATGTCTTGTGCACAGAAAGAGCCCTGACGTAAACTGTGGCCTACATAACACACAGTGCTGGTTTGACCGCGCTCTTTGAAAATAGGTCAGCTCAGGCAGGCGACTGGTCAGACAGATTTGGCAAGCCTCTAGGCTACAGATGGTGTGTGTGTGTCTGTTTTAGATATAGAAATGTCACATTCTTTAAAGGGTTTGTTACTGGGCTAACTTGTGAAATGAGCAGTTTTTGTTGACAGATTGTTCCTGTTGTCAGACTTTCCAGTTCAAAGCCAAACAATGAAGGATGCAAACAAACATCAAAAGTCGTGCTATCAGAAGTGTGCAATGCTGTAATGAGAACACTCTGCTCTAACCGTTTCCTCCTTCAACGTTTTCATATTCTGGGGAACATGTAACTATAATGACTGTTTGTGTTTCTGTTCTGTGGGCTCCATTCCCTGAATATCCTTCAGGAAACCACTGAGTATTTTGGGATCTGCAACTGTGTGTGGCTTATAAAAGTTTTCCTGCAGAAAAAAATACACTGTAGTGTACAGTTAAGCCTTTGCATATGATTATCTCTGCTTGTTTGTGCCCGTTAATGCGTGTGAGCTGACATTAAGTATGATGATGGGATTTAGAGGATTGTAACAAAGTCAGATCTGCCTGTTTTGTTTATCAGTGTTGTTGCAAGATGGGGGGTGTCGTCTGAAAACTCCCAATCTGGGCAACATAAAAAGCCAAAAAAAGACCAGGTTGTTTCTGTCATAGCGCTGTAATAACAGGGTGTTGCTCTGTTTGGGGTTTCTGTTTTGATTTATGCATTTTCAGCTGTTTTTGAGAATGTGTCTGTGGTAGTTACCGGCTCTGCGTGTCTTCATCTTTTTATTATATGACATGAATTATTTTAAATCTTTTCACTGCTTTATGCTCTGTCTCCTTTTTCCCACCTTAGTCAACTTGTTTTTTTTTTAGGTACTCCTTACCAGAACCTCTTTTTGCCTCTAGAACCAACTTAGATCTTAATATCACAGATTCAACAAGATGCTCAAAATATGTCGCAGATGTTCTGGTCCTTATTGACATGATAACATCACAGGTACATCCATGATGTGAAGCTTCCCTTTCACCACTTCCCAAAGGTTCAGGACTAAATTGAGGTCTAGTGACCGTGGAAGCCATTGGAGTCCAGTGAACTCATTGTCATGTTCCAGTTGGAGATTATCTGAGCTTTGTGACATGTGACATCAGAAGTTGGGTCTGCTCTGGTCATAACCAGCAGGACATCTTTGTTAACTCTTTCACTGCCACTGACGACTAAAGTCGTCATTTGCATTTTTTTACTGTGTGGGCATCGGAACGAGCCCCCGCACCACGAGAACAAACATGTCAGCTCTAAAGCCGATCTTCATCCACGTACGTCACACGTCACGTGATCAGGAAGCAGAAAATCCATGTGTTAGGAGATCGTTTTGGGCCGCTGCTGTAACAAAAGTGAGGCGCGAACCGGAAAAGCTTCTGCCGATCACAATTCAACAACAGATTATGAAAGAATGGATAATGCTCGAAACATGCGTATTCTTCCTGATGTAAGAGGCGAGTCTTCGCTTTCTTTTGGTTGTTTTGGCGTTGACATCATCCTAGCACGCAACGTTCTGTGACTCTTAAAAAAACTGTAAAAATGGTGAGAAACGCTGGCAGCCATGGACGTAATTTTGGGGGGGGGGACAGGGGGGACATGTCCCCGCCACTTTTTCCAAAATCAAGTTTTGACCCCTGTACTTTTTACCATCCAAAAACAATATTACGCTATATTAAATTGACACTGGTTGAGCTCTAGGACCAAGCGGAAAACAGCCGTTTGTGTTGAAACCTGTTTCCCATTAGAGCATACTGTAAAGATCCCCCCCCCACCCCCACCCCCCTGTGTCCCCCCCGCTTCTCAAGTGAAAATTACGTCCATGCTGGCAGCGAAGGGCTTTACCTATCAGGAAACGGCTGGCAGTGAATGAGTTAATAGGAGGATCTGTTGTGACATCAATGTTTGTTTCTTGCTTCGCATCATGGGACTGTGATAAGAAACAGTGTATTTTGTAGGGCTGGGGGTAAACGATTATTTTTAAAACGATTATTCTGACGATTATTTTATCGAATAGTCGACTATTCTAATGACTATTTAGAAAATTAATCTAATGATTATTTTTCTATTGCACAATTAACAAAAACCAGAAAATCTCAAATAAATTCCTCAAAAAATTGATAAATTCTTACTGTAAGAGAATAAACACTACAGGCCTTCCATTTTGTATAACACTGCTTTTATTGTGTTGCGGTTGGTTATGTTCTGGTGACGTGTAGAACTTGGGAGTGCAGGCTGCTGCCTGAGAGTTGGTAGAAGATGGAGTGTCTCCATGCTGCTTTGTTTTGGTCACTTATGTGCGTGAGGCGAGTGGTCTTACGGGTTAAACCAAACTCAGGTGATATTTTACACTAAACCGAAAACCCACAACACTCTAAATGTAATAAAAGGGAGATCTACACCACAAAAAAGATGAACTCTAAACCAAAACGTAACAGCTTATCCCAACGCAAGAAGCTGTTAGCGAAGATGCTAACAGTAGCTTTACCAACGTTAAGTTCAAGTTACCAAGTTTAAATAAACCAAAAACACCCAGCAGCAAACAGACCAGCACGGAGGAGAGACTGCTACCACCAAAACAGCTCTCCTCATGTCTGAAAGAAGCTCCTTAATGAAGGGAGAAGCGCTCCCGGTGATTTTCTACATCTGCGATTGACACGAAGCAGCGCATCTGACCCCGGAAGTTGTTGTCCGTTGCCGGGAGACGAAGGGGCAAAACAGGAAAATAATCTAGTAGTGGACGGACGTTGTTCCGGGTCTTCGGTATTTGGCGGAGATTTTAGTGAAGGCGGAGAAGAGGGCGAACTAGAGGAAAAACGGGCAGATTCCTCCTCTATTTACAAACTCCTGGGGATGCAACAAGTTGGCGCGGTGCGTCGACTTCCGGATCTGACGTCGACAAATTTTTAGAATCGAGCCGTCGACTTCGTCGAGGCTTCGCTACAGCCCTAGTATTTTGTCTATTATTCAATTGTTTTGCAAGTTTTGAGGATGATTTAGTGAAGCAGATGGATCATTCGTGCTGTATGGTTGATTATTCGGCCCATGGGAGGCTTGATACAAAGTTTTATTGTAATTTCCTCCTTAAGGACCATGAAATACATAAGAGATGATTAGGGCTGCAACAACGAATCGATAAATTCGATGAAAATCGATTACTAAAAGCGTTGGCAACGAATTGCGTCATCGATTCGTTGTGTCTCACAACTCTTCCAAAAGCGCCCCCCCTTTCCCGCCCGCCGTTGCGCGCTGACAGATCAGCGCGAGGGAGAGCCGGCAGATCAGCGCGAGGGAGAGCCGGCAGGTGTTTGGAAGAGGAACATGGCAGAAGCAGCGAGAGTCAAAAAAGTAAAAACTTTTTAAGTTTGGGAGCATTTTCAGTTAAATCAGGCGAAGACATGCGTTACCTGCAACGTTTAGGTAAGACTTAGCATGGCACGGGGTGATGCAGCGTCTTAAACGCAAGCATGTCGGGATCATCAGCGAGGAAGGAGAGAACTCTGTGTCCGGGTAAATTAAAAACTTTTCAAAAGTGATTCATCCAAGTCCCGGATTATTACACAGGCTAGACATGCCCTAAGCTCGTAAAAAAAGAGTAAAGTCGTGAGCGCGACGCTTATTAGATTAGCGGGGGGACTCGCGCTGCTGCGAACCGGTTCCGCCCAAGGTCGGATTAACTGGGCAATTGCCCAGGGCCCACGAACTCTAAAGGGCCCAGGGCACGAGCAAAATACTGTATCTATAATTTCCCGCTTTATGAGGACTATGGTGACCGTACGTTCCGTTTTCCCCAGACGTGTCCACTTTTCACTCTCTGTCCGGCGCGTCCAGACTGCGGGTTCTTGTATTGATGAAAATGTCCGGCATTTCATCCAGGAGCAGGGATCGAATTATGGGGGAGCTGTATATCCTACACATCCAGGGGAACCGGAAAAAAGTTTTCTATATTATATCATTTTTGGACTCTTTTGAGCAGAGAGCGGCACAGCGCATTGTTGCGCAGCGATCCAGGCAGCTGCTTCCAGCGCACGGTCCATTCTCAAAGTGGCGCAACCAAAAAACTATAATTAGCACACGATCGTTCATGTAGTCTGCACATGTTCTTTTTTTTCTGTCTTATTTGTGCCTGCAGCGCGCTACTGCAGATCTCATCTATGGCAAGCCAGAACCGCCACAATACGCCACTTTCCCAACCCGTCTAGTTTTGGCTTGCCATACTCATCACCTGTGCTGCGGTGATTTCACCTCACGCAGCATCGAAAACGCGCTCTTTGCGGTCAGGAGATCCCTTTGATCTGCTCAGAAGTAATTGATGTGGTGAAAAAGTAAGAATCCAGGCAGCAGTTTTTCTGGAGAATTAAGAGGAGATGCAGGAAGATGAGAGACAGACAGGACGGGAAAATAGTTCAATAAAAACAACAAAACAAAACAAAGTGTTGAAAAGTAAAATGTAGATAGATTTTATCTCCACTACACGTTTTTACCTATAAAACAATAAGTTACACACATGTAATATTTATAAATTTGATACTATTCAGGTCACCTTCAACACTCAGTCACACACCCAGGGCCGTTTCAAGACATTTTGGGGGCCAAGGCAAAATGCCGCCCCCCCCCCCATAACTGGGCTCCCCAGAAGCCTCTGTGTAATTCATACCCTCTCCAGTAGTGTTAGTTATACAGTGTTTATAAAAGCCCCTCAGACATTACTGACATGTTCTAATATTATCAGATGAAAAACTAAATTATCAGACATGCTGTCTCATCTGCTTCTTTTCTTAACTTGCAGAAAGTAACAAAACCATTTGAAAGCCACTATTTGTGGATTCTCTGAAAGTTTCCATAGAGTGTGTGACAACTTATTTTTTCAGTCATTTTTGGAAATAGTGATCAATTTTGATTAATTCACAGCCTATGTTTAATTACATTTAAAAATTAGTTGTTTGACATCCCCAGTTATAATAAATGTCTACAGATGAGTTCAAACAAAACATATGAGAATTGCCCTTAAGCTGTTTAATTGGACCAAGCATTTTAGGTCACAGATAGATGTAGCTTAGGGTCTCTGTCTGTACACCTTATAAGACAATTTAGGTGATGGCATGTTGTTTTTCTGCTATTGAACTGTTTTCTAATAATGTTGTGTTAAATAAAGTGAAGGAAGGAGAGAAATAACGTTTTCCTAGCAGTTTTTAAAAATTTCCCCATGTAATCCGATTAATCAATTAATCGTGTCGAGACCCCATCCGATTCATCGATTATCCAAATAATCGTTTGTTGCAGCCCTAGAGATGATTACGGGTGACACTGACAAGACCACATAAATGTTTTTCTGATGTCATCGCCACAAAGTAACACATGTAACACCATCAAACAATATCGTAAGTACCAAATAAGCGGTGCTACAGCATTGTTGTTGTTGTTGTTTTCCATTCCTTTGGCCTTTGTGCATATCTTGTTTATACAGCATTTGTTTACTACTTGTGTTACTAGCTAACTGGAAGAATGCGCACGGGGTTCGGGGGCCACAAAGAGGGGCCCCGTGGGCCGCCTATTGACGACCACTGTTATAGAGTTTTCATTATACTTGTGTGTTATTGGGATTTTATAAATACAATGCAGTCTAGCCTTCCTTTGAAATCAACAAGACCTTTTCAAACACACAGCACCAATTTCTGGATACTTTTGGTCCATTCTGTCAAGATTGTTGTAGGGGTTTGATTTTCAGCAGGTCGTCTTCATCACATCCTGAGATGATGCCATGTCATTGGGTGATTTAGTTATTTGCGTTAAAAGTGATTGAACAGGTTTTGAAGTAGCCAACTACTATATGTATATTTTATTGCACAGATGTCAGAAAGGAGGAAAGTGAGGTATGGAGGGACTGGGCTTTCTCAGCCCTAGCGCTCACTTTATCCCTTGTTTTATCCATTTGTTTCTACTTAAGTGTTTTAACCCTCTTGGCACTATTTTAATTGCTTTTATTATCTATTTATTCATTCATTGTGATTTACATTTCTTATGTTTTGTGTAAAGCGCCTTGGGCTTCCTGACAGGGTTGCGGAAGGCGCTTTATAAATAAAGCTTTGAGTCGAGTTGAGTCGGAGGTAAGAGAGATCACACATAAACATCAGTTTTAGACTTCAGACAAACTTCCTTCCTGTATCTAAAAATGTTTTTGATATTTTAATGTAGAAGCACACAATAATGCACATTGAACTCTGTTTTGCAACATTTTGTAGACCCAGGCAGCCATGCACCGTAACCGGTTAGCAACATATTCTAGTGCTTGAGGGACATTTTGGTTCTGCTGCATGCTGGTGATGACATGGGAACTGTTCACATTTCACTAAAACATGTTGTCTCCTAAAGAATATCGCATACAGTCTCTAAACATTCCAACTTTGCTTTGTTCAAAACGAGTTTGGCTCAAATACAGACAGGTTTACATTGTTAAAACACCGTCCACCACTGCAGTCTACAAGCTATCAAACTGCCAAAGGGTCCTTCCTCTACAACGGTCTCTCACACTCGGACTGCAAACACAAGCTAACAAACGTCTGCGGTGAGATGTTCTTTAGGGGTTTACCTTCTGTACTTCACTGTCTCTTTGATGCTGACTCGGCTCATTTAAATGCAAACTAGTGTTGAAGTTGAACTTCCCTGAGCGTGATGACATCAAATCAGACTGGAAAAGAACATGTTAGGGATTATCCACGGCGCGAAGGCTGGTGGCGCTGATGGGCTTTCGCGTGCAAAGAAGCAAACGTTTACTTAGGAGCCGTTCAGCTATAAGTCGTAAAAGTAGTGTAGAAAGCAAAGCAGCTTTCCTTAAATTGTAATACTAGAAGCTTTTCCAAGGTTTCACTTGTTTTAAATTAGGCTATTACAGTAGTTGGGAAGTTTTTTGTACTTCTGAGGTGTTTGTGTGTCGAAAATTATTAAAACATTATTTTTTGTAAGATCCTCCCATTAGTCGTACAACCTCAGATAAACAACATTGTATAAGAAGTTTCTTTTTGCTATTTATTTGAAAATAACTCTGATGAAGGGAGCTGTGTCTAATCTTGTAGAACCAGAAAACTCTGCACGGTCTGTGTAACTTTATCACTCTCTCACATCTTTGTGTGTTGCGTTTCCTCATTTTTTGTTAGGTTGTACATTTCATTTACACACACCTTCCCTCATGTCCATGCTTCGGTCCTGTTAGCTTTAGGTTTATTTGTTTTTTAAATCTGTTGTAAATGTATTAAAGTGCGTTAGAAGTTTAGTTTTGTTGCTTGTTACTGAAAGGTGTATACTTCAGTTTCAATCCTGTCCTGAAAGCCTCACACTCACTGCAGAACAAAACCAGCAAAAAGATTAATAATTAAGAAAAGTAGAAACTCAGTCACATGAGGATAGAAAAGTGGCAAAGAGAGAAAAATAAATAGGAAGGACAGCAGCTAACCACAAAGAGACAAACAGCTGATTAAGAACCACATCTTCTCATCTACTGCGTCTTCCTCCACTGCCTGAAAGATGCGTTCTTGAGAATAATCTATGAATGATGATGCTAATACTGTTCAGAGGATTTATGGGTTCTTACTGAGAGTACGAGAGAGGGAAATGTGTGTGATTAAAAAAGATGACAGGAAAATAGAAATGCTAATATTCTAGGATGTGTTCATCATGTTTGGGTCAAATTTTTGGACGGAGCTTGATGACAAATACTGATTGAGACGTTGTGGTCTCTAAACCGAGATAGAAAATTGTGCGTCATTAACTTAAAAAAAACTATTCTGTAGTAACGGATTTATGATTGTAACGGAATTGAAGTGATGTAACTATCTAAAGTTGTATTTTAATACACTGTAAGTAGTTCACTTTTTATAAACAGAAGAATAGGCTGTTTTTATCATCAGGGAGTTTAATTAAACACTCTGTATTGACTTTGAGACAAGAAAAGAGAGAGAGATGGGATCGTTTGAGAATCTTTAATTTCTGAATTATAAATTCTAAACAATCTACCAGGACTACCTCTGTGATGGATGAAAATGGATTCGGATGTTGTGTTGGTGCGTGTGTGTGTGTGTGTGTGTGTGTGTGTGTGTGTGTGTCTGGTTCAGACTCTCTAGGCTGACGTCATTGAATCTGGTCGTCTTTGTTATGACTAGATATCACGAGGCTTATAAAGTGATGACGAGCTGCTATTTTGCCGTGTACGTACCCAGTGGGGGTCTCCCAGGTAGATCAGGAAATGCCAGGTCTGGAGACCTCGGATGTACGCTGGAGCTGTCGGTGAACGTTTCAAAGCCCGTCTGGAGGGTCGACCCCGGTACCGTTCGGCGGTGTCAGCAGGTGCTCTTATTTTGAAAGGACGTCGTCTGGTTGTTAAACGACGAAAATCTCCCGCTTCACAGTTCTTAGTTTAAAGACGAAACACATCTGGCCAGGCTGCGCTTTTCTTTAGGATGACGGTGAATAGAACTGAAGTCAAAATGGAACTGCCTTAAAATGGCGTTGCCTTGTTTTATATCTCTGAATTGTTGATAAGTTGTAGTAAAGCGGATTGGACACTTGAAGTCAACACCAGATTCTCCTGCGGCAGCCGAAAGCTCTGATTGGTTGGAACAATGTGTCATGTGTTTCTATGGAGATGAGGATCAGTATGTCTGTGCCGTAGTCCTGTTTTCATTAAACATAATTCATGACATATTTATTTCACAGATCATTCACTTGATTATTGTTGATCAACATCTGTTTTGCTTAATAATTTTAATCACAAATAAAGTACTTTGATTAAGTAAAGTTTCTTCTTCTCCTTCGGACTCTTCTCCTGGAATGTAAACAGTCTGAGGAACACCCGACCTTGGTTTTTCTACACGGGTGTTATTGTGCACAGGGGGCAGCTGTATGGAGTTGAAAACAATGAACTTCATAACCTTACATGATGCATAGTTTGAGGATTATACATTTGTTCACCAGCACAAAATAATTGTGTAATAATATTACTGCTATTGTGAGCCATATGTTTCATATAAGGCACTCTCACTGCTGCTTGTTGTGACTGTTTAATTGTCCTATTCTATGTGAAAAGTAATGAGAACAGAGAAATGTTTCCACCCAGACCTTTTTAGATGTGACACACTCCGAGCCTGATTGCAGTGTGTATTCATAAGAAGAAGGAGCGTTAATGCCAGATATTTCTTTTGGGATAGTTTTGAGTTTCAGTCTGTAACCATCACTGTTGTGTTAGCGTTGCTAGCATGTTAGCATAGGAAGGCTAATTAATATCAGCAGCTGTTTGTTTTTCTTTAAGAATTAGGTTTAAACTTAAAGTAGTAGTGCGGTTAGTTCAGTAGCAAATTAGTGTGAAAAACAACAGTTAAAAAATAATGTGATAAAGTCATGATTTTAATAGTAAAATATAGTCTTGTGATTTTATTTACTTGGATTATTGCCTACTCATTAAATCTTGTTTAGTTTTATTTCATTTATTTTCTTTTCCCACACAAATGACACATAAGTTTATTTTGTGTTCTAAAAATGTTTTAATAGTTAAATTTAGATTTAGCAAAACAGTTTTTATTGCAGGGAAAAAAACATTTGAACATCTTTTTTGCAAGTTCAGTCTTCATGTTTTGAATGAATGTATCAAATACTGGTTATTCTGAATACTGGTCATCTTTATAAAAAGCTCATTTCAGCTCAGTTGAAAAGTTTTAGGTCTATAAACCTTTGGTGTTTACTGGCGTCTTTGTGGCAGAAATCTAAAACCAAACTGACCTGTTTATATTGTTACTACTGCCTTTAGCTTGTAAACATTAACTCAGGTGTTCAGTGTTGTGTAAGTGTGTGTCGGAGACGAGTATGAATCAGCAGAAATGATCATCTCTGCATACAGCCTGGTGTCTGAAGGCTTCCTCATATTTCTTTTGGTTGAGGACTTTTGTCTCAGTGTGTGTAATTATGATGAAGGTTCCTTAAGAAAAATCCATTAGTAATCGGGTAACAAGTGTTTATTAAAATAAGGTGTGTGTGTTCTTCTCCCTCCTCTTTGTCTGATCTGAAGACACACCCTCTTCTCCAGGTGTAGATCTCAACCGTCCTCTCCTCGTACTCGTTATTCCGTCGCTCACACCGCTCTCCTTTTTCTCTCTTTCAATTTTCAGTCTAAGATGCCCTGAGTGGGAGAAGAGAAATGTAAATGGCTTCCAAAGTAAAAGATGCTGTGGTGTGGTACCAGAAAAAGGTAAGACTCTTTCCTTAAGTCCCAGTGACATAAAATCTATAAATGTGCTTTTGGGTTTAAATTATCTGCATAAAAATATTTGAGGGAGAGCAGGACTGAGTGAAGAGCAGTGTGCTACGGATGTATTTCACCTCTATCTAGTCTTAATCTGGCAAATAAAATGTTCTTGAGGTTTTCATAAATAAAGGATGCTTTTATTTAGCGGAACTGAAAGGAAACATTTTTTTTAGTCATACAAGCTTACCATTGTGTTTATTATGGGTTTTTGCTCTTATTGTGTAGCTTTTTTAGTCTTTAGACTAAACTTGTTTAACATTTTTAAAGTGTGAAAATTTCAGACGATCACATAAAATATGGAACCCTACAGATACAGTAAAGCTGCATCCTGAATGATGAACTTAGGACAATGTCATCATGTTTGTTTTAAAAATATCTCATGGGAAATCTGAATAAATGCAAAGTTCATTAAAAATAAGACTTTACTGTGGGGGAAATGTTTGCCAGAAGAAGATCAGCGTGTTTTTCTGCAGAAATTGTGAGTAAATATTATTGTTCTGTATCAGTCAGAGGAGAACAGATTAAAAATCACCCTCGGACGTGTAAAAAGCTTCCTGATTCTGAGTAGATGTCAGGTTTTATCCTCCTCGCTGCTGTCAGCAGGTGCTTCAGCCGGGTCTTCACCAGGCTGGTGTTGTATGTCCTCTTGTTCCATCGTCTCAGATATCAGATATCAGATCCTCTGCTGGACTCCTGCACTGCTTGTCCCATATCGCTCGGCTTACACGCTCATCTGCCTCCACATACCTGTCCACCTGGTCCTCCTGTCAGCCACTATCTCATCCTCAAACCCTCTGTGGGTTCCTGTAATCTCCTTCTCTCTTTGCCCTCTTAAGATGCAAATCTGAGCTCTGATCACAGCCAACATCAGAAGTTACTCACGTTAAAGGTTGGCTCTGAAAACACAAGACAAACAACAGAACGTATCCATTGCTTCAACTTAATGCTAGAGTATGAACCAAAAACAGAGAGGTCCTGGTTTGATTAAGGACTCAGGGCATCCAGCCTGGGTAGAAGCATCACTGGTGACGGTGCTCTGTGACTCAGGAATGATTAAACCTTTGACGAGAAGTCACACCTGCTGAGACGATGTCTTTACCCACACCAAACTGTTTGGAATAATTAATTGCTTGTTTGCTCACTGCGATTGTGAGCTATAGGATTAGACGACATCACAGGTTTCAAATGGAAAACAAACCATTTGCACCTCCTGACAGCTTACTTTAAAGAAAGCAAAACAAGTACTGGCAGTTAGTAGGCTCCTAAAATCCTGCCAAATAATCAGACTCTGCTTTTTAAAGGTGGGATTTCTAGCTAGGAAATTCTTAACGTTCATATCTTCTCACTGAAACAGGTTTCCTCCTGACTCTGCGGATTGATTGCATCGTGAAAGTATAAAACTTTTACATTGAACAAATCACATAAACTTACAGAGAAGGAAGAAGAGAACCTGCCTAGCTCATGAATTAGGTAAAGTAAGCCTGAAGTCTGTCCGTGCAGAGATGCATTGCTGCTAAATTATTTAAACAAGCTTCTTTTTAGCACCGTGAGCGCAATACGCCAAATTACTTTCACCAAAGTATCGGATTTAAACCTGCTGTCTGTTTTTTCCACTACTTTACAAGTCAGGAGAAAAATCTCCAATCAGAAATCTTTGTTGTTCAGAAATTGCGTAAAAAAAGTTAAGAATAAAACAACAGCTGATGCCAACATCTGCTGATTCCCCCCCCCCCCCCCCCCCCCCCCCCCCCCCCCCCGCAGGCATTGAGTCACAGTGTATTTCTGACTGTCTGGACACGGGCTGCAAATAGACTGAGCTGTGTTTGTGTTGAGGCGGTGCTTTTTCTCATCACAGATTCCAGTCAGACCCATATCTCTGATGGCGACCGTGTCGTCTGTGTCTGCTAGGAGCCAGAAAGGCTCAGGGTTCAGGCCTGACTCCGAGTTTAATGAGGTTAAAACAGAAGCTCGGCTTCTTTTGGAGATTAATCAGCTTAAAGCTTTGAGTTCATGCTGGGGTGTGTGTGTGTGTAAGAGAGAGGGAGAGTAGTGGGTTTTAATGATGTTAGCAGACCAGTATGTGTTTATATTTAGAGCTTGGGGGGGTGGGGGGGGTGCTAACACTTTTGATCATCTAATATCATGTTTAGCTGAGAGTCCAGTGTCACTTTTCTCCTTTTCATAAAAATCTGCAGACGGAAACACTGTTGGAATTTAAATCTGGCTCATTATTCATAAATGCATCCATTTATCCTACAGGCAAGTGATCGTCAGTCAATTATAATGTCTTTATGGTTACTTAGATTTGTTTTTACATCTGGAGTAACTTATGTTCATGTTTATGTATTTAGCAGACGCTTTTGTCCAAAGCGACTTACAAGTGAATTTACACAACTTGACTCGGAGATGCCGTTAATACCGAAACCTGTTCTTAGATTTAAGAATTTGAGTCTAAATTATTTTACTTTTTTACTGAGATCCGTGGACTCCTGTAAAAAGCAGCTGAAAACTCACCTGTTCAAGCTGGTTTTGGTGTGACCTTCATCACCCCCTCCTTGTTCTGCTCTCCCCACCTATTCCACCTTCTTCAAGATCCGCTAATTTCCCTTTTTCCTATTCACTCTCTCTTTCTTTACATTTTTTAATTACAATTGTCCAATTTTTGCTCATTTTAAATATAGTTTTAATCGTTTTCTAAATTCTTTTTTATTTCTTACATTTTTTGTTTTTGTGAAGCGCCTCGTGGTTTTTATCTTGAGAGGCGCTAAAGAAAAGATCTTTTCTTCTTTTAACTTTTAGCTTTTCAAAAATCTACCAATAAGATGCATTGTTTACCACACACACGCACGCACGCACGCACGCACACACACACGTTTCAGCTAAAAAAGGACCCCACACACATTGTCACCATGGTTACTGTTTGGAATGCACAAGAAGCGTTTGTGTTGGCAAACAGCTGTCCAGCAAAAGTCTCTGACATTTCAGATAATGAGACCAATTTAAACTTTCATAGAAATTAGAATTAAGAGTTAAAAGTTTCAGTGTTTTAAGTTAGTTTGTCTTTTTTTAATTTTGAGCTTTTGGTCAAAGGTGTGATTTAGGTTTTATGGTTTGAACAATGAGAGATTCATTATCAGGAATCAGACTCTTCTAAATGAGTGAATCTAAAGGGTTTTAGAAAAGATTTTCCTCATTTGTTTTGTTCTGAGTGAAGTTCCTCTTCTCATCCTCTGACTGTGAATGTCCTTGTGTACCTGTAGCACGGGACCACACCTGAACACACAAATGTGAGCGTGTAATTCCCATACATCGGAGGTGGGATTCCCATCAGATGTGTTACTAGAGGGAAGTTGGTGGTTGTGTTTTTGACAAGACGGTATCTTAGCTGGATGCTGAACAAGGAACATAACTAAGACGATGGAAAATGTTGACTAAATGTTGACATATTTAATGGTTTTGGAAGCACATAAAGTAAAAGTCACTTTAAAAACATGAATTCTCATTATAAAAGGTAATGCTTAACAGCTGACGAACTGGAATCTGGCCTCTGGATGACCATGGATCACTTATTTGCCAAACTGGATTTTTCTTGCCACACAAACCACCTCCTCCTCTGTAAACCTGTGCTGCAGAGGCTGCTGTTATGTAATCCCCTCCTCCTGTAGTCATGGTGATGCTACTATTGCTGCAGCGGCGCCCTTCGTCTTGCCTGCTGCTTTGCTCTCAGTACTTAATTTGCCTGTCAAATATCTGAAGGATGGCATCTTCCAACTCCCTAATGCCGGTTAATCCGAACCAAAATCTGTCAGATGATTTCTGTGTGGTTTTGGGTTGTTTTGGTATAAAAGCAGAAGAAAAGATGCAGAAATTGAACCGTGAGTCAAGAGAGATAATAAGGTGTTTGCTTATCAGAGGCTTCATTTATTGTGAGAGGAGCAAATGAGGTAAATAGATAGGCGTTTATGTGTTTTTCCTTTTTCCATACCTTGTTTCCTCCTCTCTACCCCCTCCAATCTTCCTGCTCTGTAATCTGGTCATGTTCGTCCTCCAACTGTCTCCTTCATGCTCTCAGAACACATTCTGGGTGGGGAGGAGGTGGCTGTGGGTGTACTGGCTGACTGGTGGGTTGATATTAAACATTTATATAGCTGACTGTCACAATCAGTGAGAATTGAATATAAATTAGTTCATATTTTTAGGTGGTTTTAAACATTTTTAACTCGCGCCTGCTGCTAAACTACATCTCTGTCTAAATCCTTATCCAGCACCAAGACTGTCAGCCAGCCACCATCAGTCAGTGTTTCATTTTTGATAATAAAGCCCTTTGTACACTTTATCATTAACACTGGTTACCACCTTCAAATCTGCATTCAACTCATCAGCCGCTCTGATCCTGCAGCTCTGGCTGCACAAAGGTCTGACGGGTTCAGCTCAGCTAAATCATGATTACGTTTTTAAAAATGACAGTAGAAGCACAATAAGCACTAATGTTGTTGTTGGATTCAATGATTTGAGCTGCATAAAACACATCCAGCATGTTTTAGTTGCTTCCCTGAACTAAAACATGCTGGAAGTCAGCCCTCCAGACTTGACTGAGCACCTCTGGTTTAAACACCACAACCGGTAATTTATTAAAGTTTCTGTAGATTGCATGAAAGTTTAAAGGTCAGATGGTTACTGGCCCTTCAGTTGACCCATCAGAAGCCTTCAGTGATGTTTGTTTGGGGGGTTTCTTTTGTTTTGTGTCATGTTTACAGTTTTTATGATCCTGTGAAGAAAAGTTGCTTTTCTAATTAAATTAGAAGTGCTTTAAATCTGTCTTTAAAACATACTGGCTGTTTTTATTTTGTTCTGCTGGGTGATATGAAGGGTGTCTAATTTGTTAGAATAATTTAAATGTCTGTATTAATCTGTATGATGTCATGATCTGCGTGTTAAGAGTTAAATTAAGGTTGATTGATAAACATTCTACCGTTGTTTTTAAAACCGTTGTTCTGATTTTCAGAAACGGATCATTTTGCACGTGAAAAAGCTTTGCACACATGCAGAGCTCGTGTCTTCTTTCCTCTCTGCTCCTGTCTCCATGTTCTTCCTTCCTCGTCTTTGCCATCTCTCCTCTTTCCATCAATGTTTAATGAGACCTCATTAAAGATGCAGACTTTCCACTGGCAAGCCCTTAGGGTGACTCCATGCCTGGGACACACGGGTGCAGCGATCTGCTGAGGTCAAGTCGGACAATGTTCCCGTGACTCTGAAACACACCACCTGTTTCATCTTTATATGGTGGATCAGCACATGGCCTCTCTATCATCTTTCATTTGTTATGTCTGCATTTAACCGGTTGCATACAAACTACACTGACCCATGTGATAAAAACTAGTGCACAGAAGTCTCAGTCCTCCTCCTCTTCTCTCCATACTGATAAAAAACGGCTGCAGAACTGGATCATGTGTTTAAAAAAAGTCTCTTTCAGACTAAACTCCATCTGAGGCTCAACCTTTAAGCCAGTTTCACAGGCCCTTCACTTCTGTACAGAGACAATAGAGACTCAATAAGATTATGAAGTAGAATAGTGATTTTAGTTTTCTTTAGGCTGCTGATCATGTAGGATCAGTTCAGGTTAGAAGCTGGTCCTTTTAACGGGAGCCGGGGCAGGTTTGTGTTGGGGCGGCGGTGGCACAGGAGTTAAGTGCTCGCCCTGTAATCGGAAGGTTGCTGGTTCGAGTCCCGCTCAGTCTGTCGCTGTCATTGTGTCCTTGGGCAAGACACTTAACCCACGTTGCCTGCTGGTGGTGGTCGGAGGGACCGGTGGCGCCAGTGCTCGGCAGCCTCGCCTCTGTCAGTGCGCCCCAGGGCAGCTGTGGCTACATTGTAGCTCATCCCCACCACGGTGTGAATGTGTGTGTGAATGGGTGAATGACTGATTGTGTTGTAAAGTGCCTTGGGGGGTTCTAGGACTCTAGAAGGCGCTATATCAAATACAGACCATTTACCATTTACCATTTAAAGTGTCCCAGACTGATGCATTCTTAATCCATCACCTCTGAAGCCATCACCACTTCTGCAAAAACAGGGCTCTAAAAGTAGAGAAGTAGGTGGTTGGGACTGAATCATTAAGTGGTTTTATTGAGAAAGGACATCTTCATATCTTCTCTCTGCACTTCTCCCTTTTTCAGGATTCATTATAATTGTTTCTGGGTGGTTGTTATGTTTTTTTCAGATTGGCGCCTATGACCAGCAGATATGGGAGAAATCGGTGGAGCAAAGAGAAATTAAGGTCTGTTGGTTTAGTTTTTGATCATTTCCCTCTTGGCCCTATACTTTCCTCCAGTTCTGTACCTATTTTCCTGATTTCTCGACTCATTTTGCTTCTCCTCGACAAGTCTGCTCTCTGTTAATGTTGCCTCACTCTTCTGCCATTGTTTATTTTCTACTGTTTTGTTTTTAACTTTTTTCTTTGGCCCTCCGGGTTTGGGTGTCACCTACCCATTTCACTTCTCTCGTTCTCCTCCATCCATCATTCCCTTCTCCCCCTTCTCTCTACAGTTTATTTCTCTGGTGAGTACACAGCAGGGAGGTTGACCCTCTCGTATCCCACAGTGCATGTCTGCTCACCCACTCTGTAGACGCCTAGGACGTGGTTGGTTGGTTTGACATTAGCCGTGTATACTAACCCAGCCTTTGCTCACACGGTTGTGCAACTCTGCTGCGGTTAAACTGGCTGCAGGGAAACTAAAGAGCAGCCAGAGTTTAAAATGAGGGAGCTGAGTTGTCTGGGTGTGAGCACAGCGTGATGAGTCACGGCATTAAGGTGACACGGAGCTGCTTGTTTTATTTTTTTTTGCATGATTGTCTAAAAGGCCTCGTTCAGTCAGGGATGCAGAAATAAGTTCAGGGTTGTGTAGTTGGTTCCTGTTGTGGGTCGGAGGTGTTTTTTTCCCTCAGCACAATCTATGGTGCATTTGCAACAGAAATGTGTTCATCTTCTCTTCCTCCGGTAAAAATCAACTGTCATCTTCATCACTAATGATCAAACTTACCTGTTAAACTAAAAGCTCTACTTTGCCTCCAATATTCAGTGGTGCTTTGATCCTATTTTAATCTAAGTGTAGTAAATGTGTCTCCTCTACTCTTACAAAGACATGTTTTTATACTGAACACTTTTAGTTTAATTAAAACCAACTTGATTGTTAGTTTTGGGCATTTGAAGAAGCGAGAGTGTCACCCAGAGCCAGCGGCAGCAGGTTTCGCTTCACTTTTCTTATTGGAACCACCTGCTTCTTCACTAGCTGTCTGCCTGCACGACTTCCTCATACCACCGACCTGTCAGACTCATATACTGATGAAATTATGTCACCGATTAGCTCACTCCAGTCCAAGATGTGTGTGTGTGTGTGTGCGCTTGCGTGCGCTGTCTTCTCGATCCCCAGTGAGTCGTGGTGGATGGCTGCTTATACTGAGCCAGGATCCTATCCTATCTGCTTCCTCTTCAGCACATCCTGAGCTTGTTCAAAGGAATCTCCTACTGTCTTTATGCAGATGACATCCAACTGTACATCTCCTTTAAGCCCCATGAGATGTCTAAGCTGCAGCTGTTACACACCTGCTTAGACTCCATTAAAACCTGGATGGCTGGGAGTTTTCTACAGCTGAATGAAGATAAGACTGAGATCCTCATCTGTGCTCCAGACAAGCTGGTTCCCAAAGTCAGAGACTCTCTTGGTCAGCTTGCTTCCCGCACCAAACCTTCCGTCAGGAATCTTGGAGTGACCTTTGACCCAGCTCTCACCCTGGATTCTCATGTCAGTTCTCTTGTTCGCTCTTCCTTCTTCCATCTCAGGAACATTGCTAAGCTGAGTCCCATTCTGTCCCGCTCTGAACTTGAGACAGTTCTCCACACCTTCATCTCCTCACACTTAGACTACTGTAACTCTCTTTTCACGTGTCTGAGCAGAACCTCCCTGAACCGTCTACAGGTGGTTCAGAATGCCTGTGCTCGGCTTCTGACCAAGTCCTCCAAACACACCCACATCACCCCGCTTCTCCTCCAGCTTCATTGGCTGCCAGTCAACTTCAGGGTTCATTTCAAGATCCTGGTTCTGGTCTATATGGCCTTACATGGACAAGCACCATCTTACATTGGTGATCTTCTTAGTCCCTACACCCCCAGCAGGTCCCTGAGGTCCAGTGATCAAAGCCTACTGGTTGTGTAGCGCACCAGGCTAAAGACCAAAGGTGACAGGTCATTTGCTGCTGTGGCCCCCAGACTCTGGACCTCTCTCCCCCTGAGCCTGAGATCAGTGGACTCAGTGGTCTCCTTCAAAAAGCAGCTGAAGACTCACTTGTTCAAGCTGGCTTTTGTATGACCTTCTTCAACCACTCTCTCTTTATTCTGCTCTCCCCACCTATTCCACCTTCCTCAGGATCCACTGATTTCCCTCTTTCCTTTTCACTGTCTCTTTCTTAACATTTTTTCTTTTAAATCCCAATTGCCTATTTTTGCTCATTTAAAATATATTTTTAAACATTTTCTAAATGCTTTTTTATATTTTTACATTTTTTTGCTTTTGTGAAGCGCCTCGTGATTTTTATCTTGAGAGGTGCTATAGAAATGATATTTTCGTCTTCTTCTCTGGAGGTTTCTTCCTGTTAAAAGAGTGTTTTCCTCTCCACTGTCGCTTTATGCTTGCTTAGTATGAGGATTGCTGTAAAGTCACTGACACTAGTCAGTGACTTGATGCTGGGTGCTGGGTTCCTTATATAGGAAACATTATTTCTGATTGGCTTAATGAACTGACCTGGATTGGAATGTTTATTAAGTGAAGTGCCTTGAGACGACTCTTGTTGTGATTTGGCGTTATATAAATAAAATTAAATTGAACCAGAACATTTATTCTGACGTGCATCACTGCTGTCAACATGAAAAGGAGCATTAAACTTTACCTCTACATTTAATCATGGTGCTTAAACTCATTGACACGTTGTTGTCTACTTCACAGTGCTTCTGTAATTCAAGTTTATTTATATAGCGCCAAATCATGACGAGAGTCGTCTCAAGGCACTTCACATAATAAACATTCCAATCCAGGTCAGTTCATTAAGCCAATCGGTAAACAGTTTCCTATATAAGGAACCCAGCACATTGCATCGAGTCACTGACTAGAATCAGAGTCTTTACAGCAATCCTCATACTAAGCAAGCATAAAGCTACAGTAGAAACGGGTGGAAAACACACACACACACACACACACACACTTGTGTGTGTGTCCTTTTTCCTTTTCAGTCAGTAAATGGACATACACAGTCTCATTAGAACTGTGACAATACAAGGTGTGTGTGCATGTGTGTGTGTGTGTGTGTGTGTGTGCATGTGTGTGTGTGTGTGTGTGTGTGTGTGTGTGTGTGTGTGTGTGTGTGTGTGTGTGTGTGTGTGTGTGTGTGTGTGTGTTTCTGTCTGACTCACCCTCATTAAATGACAATTATTCCATTTATGAGCTGATAAAATCTGAAGCAGCTGCTCATAAATCTGGAGAAACTCTTTGGTGTGACTTGGTCTATTTTTAGCTTTATCAGTTATCCCTTTTATTATCACAGCTCAACACAGTTAGAGCAGCTGATTTTGGCTTGGGCCCTTTCTAAAACACATTGACTTGATTTTTCTCATCAGAAGCTCTCTGTGTGAATGTGAGGTGCAAAACCAGCAAAACAGTTTCTGTTCTCTAACAAACATGTAGTTATGTGCTAACTGGGAGCGCTCTATAGCCTGCAGTCCAACCCAGTCATGCTAAAAGCGGTAAATATAAGTGAAGAAGAGTTATTTATGACAATAACTGGTAGCGATTATGAAGCATGTCCAAGTCGTCGCCCGGTCTACAGATTAAAGTTGGCACGTTCCGTTGTATACGTTGTAAGCTATGGCTAACCTTGATGAATTTTTTTAGTATTTTTTAGGATATTCCTTTTGTTTGTTTCTTTACGTGTCTCTGAATCTAAATGAGTCAGTGCAAAACGAAAGGACTAAGTTTGATCTGAAATCATAAAACAACAACCATGGAATCAGGCTGTCATGTTTAAATGCTGATTCAGAGACACAACATGAACACATTAAAAAGTAAATCAGCATTTCCACCATGCATTTATGCACCAGTGACTTGTGTCTCAGTGCAGCGTCAACAAAAGCAAAGAAAAGTGCTAAAATTGACCTTTGTAATCCAGGAAATAGGAAGCTAAGCTGAACTTCATGCAGGTGCCTCCTGGTGCTGCTAACTGGAAGTGCATTATATGTTTATGGGTAAACATAGTATGTTTATATGTAGAAACTATAAAACACAATCGAACCTGGCTTTATGACTGATGCTGCAACGGCATAACAGAAAGCCGTTTTTATCACTTTATTAACAAATCCTCTTTTAGACATTAATCTGATTATTTAAACAAGGCAGATTAATTAACTATCGCTGCAGCAGTCGGTGAGTGAGTCAACCTCTAATGTACGAAGATAAGAGGTAATAAATGGCTCAGAGAGGATGGGAGTCCTGCTACTGAAGGACTTTAAAGCTACAATAAATCAACAGACAAGAGGAAGCTATTGATCAGCTGCTTTTACCCTTGCACACACACACACACACACACACACACACACACACACACACACACACACACACACAACTTGTTGGCTGTGCTGTTTAAACATACAGGACTTTAGATCAGAGTGTGACTGATAACAGAACCTTATTGGTTTCCGGCTGACTGATGGGAGTTACGTTTCAGAGAAATCAAAATAATATTTTGGAGCTCCTAGGATTAGCCCACTGACACGAGACTGACCAGTGAGTCATATTTTTATTACCACTGATGATATAATTATGTTCTCATAGTTGAAGCATCATAGCTGGACTTGCGAACCCACTAAAATCAAATCAAATGGATTACAGTAAAGTATCTATTTTATTTGTATCTATTCTAAAAGCAGGTACAGTTAGCATGGGTTCTTCTTGAGATTCACACATTAAAACATAATCTACCATCTTTGCTGGTGTTCCCTGGGACATAAAATCAACAAAGCACCAACTTCACTACAGATGAAAAAGACTCGACCAGTTTCAAGGTCTGACAGAAACTTCAGACCTAATCAGAAACGGCTCATAGAGGCTGGAGGTCGATGTGATCCTGCTAGAAGTGACAGATTAGAGCCTGTAGTGGTGTGAATGCACGGTGTGCCCCCCTCCTTCCAGTCAACGTGTGTCTCATGAAGAGCACCAGAGGCATTTTAGGCGTGTTTTCATTTCTGCACAGTAAAACATTTTGTCTGTCTTGTTGACTCTCTGCTCCCCCAGGGCTTGAGGAACAAGCCAAAGAAGACGGGACATGTCAAACCAGATCTTATAGACGTGGACCTGGTCAGAGGTATGAAGTCACGTTGGCCACACGTTTTTGTATGACCTTCTTCACCACTCTCTCTTTACTCTGCTCTCCCCTCCTGTTCCACCTTCCTCAGGATCCACTGATTGCCCTCTTTCCTGTTCACTCGCTCTTTCTTAACATTTTTTTAATCCCAATTGCCTATTTTTTGCTCATTTTAAATATATATTTTAAACATTTTCTAAATGCTTTTTTATATTTTTACATTTTTTACTTTTGTGAAGCGCCTCGTGATTTTTATCTTGAGAGGCGCTATAGAAATGATACTTCCTTCTTCTTCTTCTTCTACAGATTTGTTCTAAAACCTTTTAAAATGGTTTCTGTATCAAAAATCTGTAACAACATACCACCTCTAGTCGTAACCTCCACTCTCATTGTGTTTTAAATTATTCAAGCAAAGAAACGTTCTCCTTGTAGACGAACGAGTGATGAGGAGAAAAGATTTCTGCGTAGATTAAAGAAGGAGCAGATGAATAGATGATCCCAGAACAGAGTTCATCAGCTTTTGTCTGATTTATTTTTTCAGGTTCAGCATTTGCTAAGGCCAAACCAGAGAGTCCGTGGACGTCGTTGACCAGGAAGGGCATCGTCAGAGTCGTCTTCTTCCCGTTTTTTTATCGATGGTGGATCCAGGTCACCTCCAGAGGCATCTTCCTCCTCCTGCTGTCTCTCTATCTGCTGCAGGGTAGGACAGTCCACACTTCTGAGACACTTTATAGTTTATTACGGGTTTACAAACATGTCATTGCTCCCCCCTGCACACAGAACTCACTAAGGCCCTGTCCACACGTAGCCGGGGGTCTGCCAAAACGTAGATATTTTCCTACGTTTTGGCCTGTCATCCACACGAAAACGGAGTTTTTTCACACGAAAACGGATCTTTTTAAAAACTCCGGCCAAAGTGAAGATCTGCGTTTTCTCCGTCTTGGGTGTCTGCATGTGGACGGACAAAACCGGAGTTTTAAGGTCCGCAACGTCACTTTCCGCGACAAAAAATGCTGACATCACGTGTGCGACCTGTGTTTACACTAGCCGGCATCATGGAAGCCCTCAGAGCTGCGCTCTGTCACTACCCGATCCATCAATTGTCCAAGCGCTTTCTGCTTGTTTGTTTTTGCAAGAGGAATTACTGCTCCTTGCGGAAGACCACAGACGAAGGACGAGGTTAAGAACGGGGGAAGTACTGCCGCCTACAGGTCTGGCATGTCCATAACAACGTATTTATCCGGGTACGTGTGGACAGAGTTTGTTTTTAAAACACGGTGGTGTGGATGCAAGTTTTTGGAGGGGCGGATATTCGTTTTCAAAAAACCCCGGCTACGTGTGGACTAGGCCTAAAACACACCACATGTTATCCACCTCCTACACGTGTGTCCTTTTTCTGACCTGAAGCAAATACATCAGCCCCTCCACCCTTCCTGCTCACTCGTTTCCCCCCCTGAGAACACACATCTCACACACTGTGTTGCTTTAACTTCAGCATGCCCAGATTAAAGTTTCACCTGCAGATATTTGTTTACAGAGGACAGACAAATCAAATGCTGAGATAAAAAATAAACTCGGGTCATTTAGATGACACGTGTCTGCAGAAAAAAACAAGTTATATGTTTAACTTTTCACTGGAAGTGTGTGTTTATGACGAGGGACTAAAAGTGAATTAATTCAGGCATGCGTTAACAGCATTTGTACTAGAGTCATAGATGTAAAATAGTTTTTATTGTTCGTAAAGACTTGACTCACTTAGGCAGGAAACCTTGATGAAACCGACTCAGAAAAGCAAATTTCATGTCTTTCTGCTGTTGTTCATCTTCACCTCAGTGGCAGCAGCAGTCCTGTACGTGACCATCCCTCAGCCTCATGGGATACCAGCTACAGAGGTGTTTGAAGCCATCTGGCTCATGCTGCTGCTGGGAACCGTCCACTGTCAGATCGTCTCCACCAGAACCCCCAAACCCTCCTCCAGCAGCGGGGGGAAGAGACGCAGGTAAGCGTAAACGGAGTGATCCGAGGTTAAGATGGCTGCAGCGACGTGAGGGAGGGAAAGCAATGGAGTCGTGAGATGAAACGCCTCCGGAGAAGGAAGATGGGAGGAAAAGACAAGAATACAAAGGAAGCATTCAGAGGAAATAAAAACCTCGGGACAGGAAGAGAGTAGTGGAAACTTTTAGTTTAATTATTAATGAATACATCCTTTGTTGCTGTTGTTTTTCTGTCGGCTTGTCAGTCAAGAGCTGCTTGTTTATTTAGGACACTTTTACAAGTTAGGTTCATCAGGAACTCGTGAAAATGAACAGAAACCCAGACGTGCGCCCTAGAGACAGTCTGTGAGCCTGTGGGAATTAGACTTAGTTACGTTTGTCATCTTAAAGAATTGGACAAGATTTATGTTTATGTGTAGCTAAATTACTTAAAAACTCCCATCCTGATCATTTGTTGTAAGTTAGAGAAACGTGTGTGTGTGTGTGTGTGTGTTTAACTGCATTTTGAGTTTGATCTGGTGTTTTATGCTCGTCAGTGTGTGCTGCTGTTTCTGCCTCACAATGTTTTGCAGACGATTTTCAAACGGACAGAAAATTGGACCGTTGTTGTTTTATGAAGCGTTGAGATAAACCAGCAGCAGTCTCGTGTTTTTTTTATTTTTATTAAACACAAAGAAGCATCAGATTTCTCTAAAGAGCACCTTGTGTTGCTGTTTTCATTTACACGATAAACAGAATTTATGCTGTCAGTTTGATTTACAAAACATTAATAGTTAGTCAAAGCAGAGAAAGGGTTTTGTGTCATGGTGACCGTGTGACTCACTGGCTAGGATGAGTCAGAGGAAGAGTTAAAAACAGCTGAGCAGCTTCTAAATGTTTCACTTGTGTAAGTAATTTAACTAGAGATCCCGTTCAACAGATGTTAGAGAAAGTCTCTTGTAATGCAGATTAAATAAGAACCAACCAAATGTCTGTTTTCTGTCAGTGATCATAGAAGATTTATTTATGCTTGTGAACTTTGGAAACAATCATCTTCTCGATAATTCTTCTTTCTGATAATGACGACAAACCTTTTCAGGGTAATTCTGCAAAAGTAATAATAAAAAAAACACAAAAGGTTCTACTTTTGCAGAATCAAACCCACATACTGATTTTTGTGTGTGATTACACTACTTTTTGTGTCCAGCGGGTGCCAGTTTCTATCATTTGTCCTCATGGGGTTTTAAATCCTAGCAGACGCGGTGTGAAGTCTGCCCGGTGCTCGCTGGACACGATGCTGTAGTTTAAAGATTCTCAGCCTCTCTAAGTCTCTCTTTGATCTCCGTTCTTTCCAAACTGAAGGAAGTTGAGGAAGGCATCTCAGATGGAGGTGCATAGGGAAGGAGACGGGTCTAGTACTACCGATAACACACAGGAGGGGGCGCCGCACTCTCACTCGGCCAGCTCCACTTACAGCCTGGGTGCTTTCTTCCAAGATTTCTGGCATGATATCTGTAAAGCTGGGTGTGTATTTTCATTTCTTCTTGTGGTGAGTTGATGTGGCGAGGCAAGGCTGTGCTGCATTTGTTTACATCTGTAAGGAAGCCAGCCTTGCCTCAGACTGGACTTCGGTTCATCCAGCTGCAACATCCTTCATCGCTCTAAAGCTACTCGTGTGCAGGGAAGCTGGAGACAAAAATAAGGCTTCTCTGTTCAGTCTGGGTATTTCGGAGCAGTGGAAGGATTTTGCAGCTATTTTGGATGTAATTAACTTGTTGACAAAAGCAGGTATGCGGGGAGGTTTCAGCTGAGAAATGTTTTCATGTTGATTTTATTTGAAAACGGAAACGTCACCTCACCTCCCTGCATGCCTTCACCTCATCCAGCTGCATTCGTTCACCATTGGGTCCATTTTTTTCAGCTGATCAATAATTTAAATCATTTCATTATTTTACCTCCGAAACAGACAAATTGGCTTTCGTTAGAACAGCGTACTGTTCGTGTTGAATGAATGTTCCGCTGTGCGCCTTCCTTCGGTCACTCCTTTTCCTTCTCCTCCAGATCTAAGAAGTCCAAGCTTTCCATCGATAAATCAACAGAGACGGACAACGGCTACGTGTCTCTGGACGGCCGCGTGACCAATCGCAGCAGCGAGGAGGGACTCCAGCTGCACGAGCAGCGGTGCGAGGCCCTGAACCGAGGAGATGAAATGTGCTGGAGCCCACACATCCAGCCCCCCCACATCCACACAGCCCGCAGCTCGGGGCTGCTCCTGCCCACTAGCAACAAGGTAAGAACTCAGAAAATTCATAATTGCATTTGTTTTTAACACTGTGAGCTGATTTATGACGTCGGCACAGGAAAACACAGAAACTAGTCACTGGTGGATTTTGCTGTTTTTGAAGGGGCCGGCCTCAGATGAGGCATCGAGCGAGGAGGACCCTGAGTCGTCCTACAGCGCCCTCCGCAGAGGAGTGGAAAGAAGGAACAGCGACTGCACGCTCAGAAACCGCAAGAGTACTCACCATTACAAGAAGCACTACCACGTGGAGGTGATCTACACATTTCAGTTTAAAGCGAGCTCTATTCTCGTGTCTATGTGTGAGTAAACTTCTGTTGGCCGTCTGTCAGGACATCCCAAAATCTGGAACCAGCTGCAGCTCCAGATGTTCCAGTCAGAGAACTCAGGACTCTGAGAGCACTCGTCACGAGTCTGAAACAGAGGACTTGATGTGGGAGGACTTCCTGCACTGCGCCGAGTGCAGATCATCCTGCACCTCAGAGACGGGTGAGAGGACGGGTGTTGAGCTAAGCTATTAGAGGAGCATCTCTAGAGTACAGCCTGTAAATCTTCCTTGTCTCGCCTTCCTACAGAGGGAGAAGGAGGAGGAACGTCTGTATGTCCTCCTGGTAAAAAGGAATACAGAGATGACCCGTTCCACCAGGTGAGTGAACCCGATCAGATGCACCTTGTGTGTTTTTAGTGAACGGCGTTTTAAGTTGCTGCTGCGTGTCTTTGCTGCAGAGTCACGTTCCCTGGCTGCACAGCTCCAACCCTGGCTTGGAGAGGGTGAGCGCCATCGTGTGGGAGGGGAATGAGTGTAAGAAGGCAGACATGTCTGTGCTGGAGATCAGTGGAATGATCATGAATAAAGTGAGCAGCACTTCCTGTGAGGGAGGGTGAAACCTTTGAGTGAATCCTGCTGACGTTTGTTTCTGTGTTCAGGTGAATCTTTACACTCCGGGTATTGGGTACCAGGTCTTTGGGAACCTGGTTTCAGTGGCACTAGGACTTACACCCTTCATATACAGGTATAACAACCGTTTCTAATACCCACATCGTCACCATGGTTACCTTTTTTCATCCTCTAATCGTTTCCTCCCTCCTTAGGCTGGCTCAGCATCGTGACCTGGATCAGCTGACTACTCTCTCAGCAAATGAGATGTTGTCTGTAGCTCTGGGGGGTGGGTGTGGCTCGGATTTCTTGGTGATTACCATGGTAACGCTCAGCTTCCTGGTGCGCGCTTGCCTTATATGGCTCTTCTTCTTCCTGCTCAGTGTGGCGGAGCGGACCTACAAACAGGTGCCAGAATGAGATCCTGGTAGATTTCTCCCGCTGCCAGAGATGTTTACTTCTTTACTTCTTTTGTTTGTTTTGAATTTCAGAGGCTGCTGTTCGCCAAACTGTTTGGTCACCTGACTTCAGCCCGCAGAGCCAGGAAGTCTGAAGTTCCACATTTTAGACTGAAGAAAGTTCAGAACATCAAGATGTGGCTCTCGCTACGCTCCTACCTCAAGGTACGTCGACCATGGAGACATCTGTTCAGATTATTGGCTATGTCATCACGCCTCCAACTCGGAAACTAAAATCTCTGACAAATTTGCAGAGACGGGGTCCTCAGCGGTCAGTGGATGTCATCGTTTCATCGGCCTTCCTCCTGACGCTGTCAGTTGTCTTCATCTGCTGTGCTCAGGTGACTTCTGGCTGTTGAATCACAGCAGAAACGTTGGAGTGGGACAGTTTCAGGAGCTGGGGTTCAAACTAGTCGCTTTCATTTGAACACTTTATGAACATGTGACCTAAAGCGCCTCATTCCTCTGAGGAACCTGAATGTAAAACTTTTTGGTTGCAAGTAGAAACACGATGGACATCGTCTGACTCGCCCAGAGTTTGTAATTGTTCGTGTAACCATAGCAACATGCAGGGATTTACCTCATCAAAGTGAAATGGGTTACTCTAACAAACAGATGTCGGTATGTTTCCAGCTTCTTCACGTCCATGAAACGTTCCTGGAGTACCACTACAACTGGGAGTTGGTGATCTGGTGCTCCAGTCTGTCTCTGTTCCTGCTCAGGTTCGTCACTCTGGGCTCAGAGACCAGCAAGAAGTACAGCAACACCTCCATACTGCTCACCGAACAGGTACACACACACACACACACACACATAACAGAAAGCAAACTTTCAGTCAGTCACACTGACCATCTAACGTGTCGCCCACAGATCAACTTATATCTGAAGATGGAGAAGAAGCCCAACAAGAAAGAGGAGTTGACTCTGGTCAACAACGTTTTAAAACTGGCCACCAAATTACTCAAGGTACTGCCCACAACCCTTCTCACCCACATCTCTTCGTAGGAGGATTTATTTACTCTGCGTTTCCTCCTCCAGGAGTTGGACACTCCGTTCAGGTTGTATGGTTTGACCATGAATCCTCTCCTCTACAATATCACACAAGTGGTCATCTTGTCTGCTGTATCAGGAGTCATATCTGACCTGCTTGGGTTCAATCTGAAGGTAAGTGTGTGTGTGTGGCTTTAATGGAGTCTGATGGGGTAACAGATCTGCATTTTTTTAAATCGCAATTGCTTATTCTTGCTCATTTTAAATATATTTTTAAACATTTTCTAAGTGCTTTTTTATAATTTTACAATTTTTTTATATTTTTTGTTTTTGTGAAGCGCCTCGTGATTTTTATCTTGAGAGGCGCTATAGAAATGATATTTTCTTCTTCTTCATTCCCCCCATCAAAGTGTCAGATGGTAAAAGCTAATCAACATCCTTTATGATCACGTTGGTCTGACTGGTCCTTTAGGTCCCACGGCCATCTAGAGTCCAACATTGTGACTGGCCCTGCTGACACCAAGCCTACGGCTGCCTCCTGTTAACGTATACATTAGTTATTATACAAGTGAACTTCTGCAAACTGCAGTTTGACCTCATAACGCCTGTGGGCTTGTGCTAAGTACAAGCAGGCTGGCAAACAGGCGTGGTGCCCCCTGGTCAGGTTGCAGGTCCATCGTAGGGCAACACAGAGACACACAGGACAAACAGCCATGTGCGCACGCACACACACACACACACACACACACATTCACACCGACACCTAAGGACAATTTAGAGAGACCAATCAACCTGACAGTCATGTTTTTAGGACTGTGGGTGGAAGCCAGAGTTCCTGGAGAGAACCCACAGGGAGAACATGCAAACTCCCCCCAGGCTGGGATCTGAACCCAGGACCTCCTTGCTGCAAGGCAACAGCGCTAACCACCGTGCCCCTGTGCAGCCCCGTAAATAGTCATAGAAAATCCATTTTCTCAATGACTACTTCTTCAGATGAAAGCCATGTACATGTTGGGTTTTTGTGCAAAACAAATATCCTTCCCCACCTATCTAGGAAAAACACGTGTCCACTCAACCACGTGCTCAGCAGTAAATCCAGTGCGTTGTGAGGCACACTCATAAGCAGCATTGTAACTTTGATTTCCTTTTTGATGAAATCTAGATGCTGATTAAGCTGTTTGGATGTAGAGTCATGGAAGAACTAAAATGCATCTTTGGTGTCTAAGTGAGAAGCTGGGTCAGGCCTTAGTGTCCACCTCTAAAAGGCTTTGGTTCATGACTGCAGTTTGTAATATTTACACTCATGTGGACGAAAACCTGTGATCGTGTCCCTAACTTCCTCACTTGTCTTTGTAGCTGATGAGTAACAATGCTACATTCCTATAAAGTACACTTGATGTAGGACAGGGAAACAAGAGAGGCGTACGATGTGAGGTTACAGATTGTTGGCCAGGTAATGAAAATGATGTGTAATATAAAATTAAACTCAAAGGCTTGCCGTAGAACTTTATGGTGCTCACTTTTAAAAGCGCGTAGATGGATTCTGTCATGAGTGTTACCTGCAGTCACAAAACGCCAACACTGCATCTGGTTCAGGATCAGTTACTAAACTGGGCTCGGTGTCAAGTGTCAAAGTTGTTTAAATGTAAAGAAAATCCATTGGTGGCTTGTGAGCGGTAGCTACACTTTCAGCATAAAAGGGTGTTTGTGTAAATGTTTGAACTGGTTTCTAAAACCTGTCTGTTCCCATTCACAGCTGTGGAAGATCAAATCATGACATGAAGGTCAAACTCAATCCTCACAAAGACTGTCGACACATCCGAGTGCCCTGACCTTCAACGTTTCCACTTTGTGCAATTCACAAACAGTTTACCCACTCAGTGTTTTTACTTAGGGTTTATTTGAATTCTAGGTCTCTTGGTTTTTTACAGAAACTTCTGTAAGTTAGTATTATTGACATAAATTATGGTTTATGTTCTGAATGGCTTTTGAGACTTTTCTTTAATTTCACCTCGTGTGAAGGCTGTTTCAGGGCAACAGTTATTTTAGGTAATTTCCTAAACTTTTAAAGCTGTTTTTTTTTTTATTGTTTCTGACAAAAATGTTGGAACGGGTCAAGTAAAATTTCATTTTTTGCAGTCCTGTGCTGAAGGGGATTTACGTTAAACGTTTAAACATATGCTGTTGGATTTCCCCTGATCTACCAGCTTTCACGTGTGCATACCTGATGATCACTGTCCTGCAGGTCCGGTTCTGTAAAGTACTTCCTGGGCTTGTTCTCTCTCTCTCAGCACTGAAACCACAGAGTCACACAGTCGATTCCGATTTCTTTAACGGGTGTAAACTCTTCAGTCCGTCATCCTCACGTCAGTTTCAGCAATACTTGTAGAACGTTTGTTTACTTTACAGAGCTGACGTGGCTCAGAAGGAGGATCTGATTCTGCTTTATTTTATCTTAAATGACTAACGTCAGCTTCTCCAGTTAAGTCACTCAGAATAAAACATGAAAACACAACTCCAAACCTTCAGATAGAAACCATCTATGTGCTGTTCTGGGTTTAGCTCACCTTACTGGGTTTAATTTCATACTTAAAGATCCCTCACATACGTTCTGTCACACAGTAGCTTTGTTTCAAATCACCTCCATCCATCACAAGTCTGTATGCGAATCATGATATGCACTTTAAAAACAGACTATGCGGAACAAAAGGTTACATCGTCTCATGTTTCTGTACCTCTGTGTGTGTGTGTGTGTGTGTGTGTGTGTGACATTAAAGCGAACGCTCACGCAGAACTTCGTTACATTAACATTTCACATCACTTTAAAGTTAGTCCTACATGGTACGTGAAGTGCTTACAGAAAATGTATATTGCACAATGTGATCAGAACACTGACATTGGTGAATACTTCAGCAGATGAGGTAGCATTCAGAAAAGGAGCTTCATAAAAAAGAAACGCTTGTGTAATCAGTTACGTGTTTGAGCAGGAAGACCAAAGTGCTTATTTAAATTTTGTTTATTCTGGGATAAAGAATGTATTTATAGAGACTTGCTCTAAAATCTCTCTTCAGAAATCCTGTAGTTTGTATTTTTATTTTGTTACTGTGCTTTTTGTCCTTTCGTTAGTTACGGCGGTTTTTTCCTCATGCCTACTAGAAGACAGAGGCGCCGTTTTCTGTGTTTATAAGCAACAAAATGTTACGACGTATAAAAGTGAACCTAGAGAAAGGCTTGTGTTGTGATGCTGTTTTTTTTTGTTTGTTTGTTATTGATTGTTTAGTTAACTGGTCTGTCCGTGAGGTCTACACTTTTATAAGAAAAATTAAACATTTGAATTTTGAGTCTGGTTTTTTTTTGATTATCTTCCAGCTTAAAGCCTTTGTCAGGATCACCTTATACCAGATCTAGTTCAGAAAAAGTCAAACCTGAGCCAAATCATCTGAGGAGGAATATGACTAAACTTGCTGTCACACATATTTTTAAAATCTTTTTGTTATCCTCGCCAGTCTGAGGAATAGTATTTGCATGTCGTAAAGACTGCGGTAAAATGGCGCTGCTTAAAATTAGTTGAGCGCATGTACTGACCAGATGCCCGAGCCACCTCAACTGGCTCCTCTCAATGTGGAGGAGCAGCGGGTCTACTCTGAGCCCCTCCCGGATGACCAAGCTTCTCACCCTATCTGTAAGGGAGAGCCCAGCCACTCTGCGGAGAAAACTCATTTCGGCCTCTTGTATCCGCAATCTCGTTCTTTCAGTCACTACCCAAAGCTCATGACCATAGGTGAGGGTAGGAACGTAGATCGACCGGTAAATCTAGAGGTTAATATACCACACTTAAATAACACCATTTCAAAATGCATATTAGAGCATATTTGTTGGCTTGCTACTCCTGTAAAATTAAAATCGGTTGCCACAATGTATGCTGTAAGCTAATTAGAATCTGAATGTTAAGGGCTGGAGCAGGAATTAGAAACGGAAAAAACAATCTCACGCAGAAACGATAGCAGACATAAGACTTGTTATAAGGGTTAAGGGTTGAGAAAGATGCCTTATCAAAGATGGAGGAATTATAACCAGAATGGAAATCTCACGCCGACTCTAGAGAAGACATAAAACCAGTTACTGCTGAGAGAGTGAATGTTTAAAGTTGGAGCAGAAATTAGAAACAAAGACTATCTCATTCAGACTCCATAGAAGATGGGATGATTTTAATCAGTATATTTGCTGGTGTCTAGTAGGAAGGAATGACTTGCAGTGCAATAGAGTATGCGATAAAGTTGTGCTCGGGGGAGTGACAAGGAGCAAAACACTGGTGCACCATTTCCAGGAACTAGAGGTGAGCCACGTCACAGCTGAGCTTCAGACGACAGAATGCAACAAACGTGGAGGTTTTATCTCCACAAGTAACAAGTCTGGAGGAGCTTCTGCTGTGTGAAGTTGGTAATGCTAACAATTAGCTTCTACTAGCCAAGACTTCTCTACAGCCTGCTGCAACAGCAGTCGTCCCCGTTGCAAGTCCAGACGGGCGAGTCCAAGCTACATCTCGATGTAGAGCTGTGAAGCTTTTCAAATCCTACTTTCACCACATATTTACTATCAGAAGCTATTGTAGGAGACTATTTTCATGTTCAGCCTGCATGAACACCTCCCGTGCACCTCCTTGATGAGGTTTTCTGGGCACGTCCAACTGGTAGGAGACCTAGAGAGGCCTCGGCTGGCCAGGGAACGCCTTGGGATTCCTCGGGAGTTGGCCCAAGTGGCTGGGGAGAGGGAAGTCTGGGCCTCTGCTTAGGCTACTGCCCCCGTGACCTGACTCTGGATAAGCAGAAGAAAATGGATGCGTGGACAGAAATATCATTTGAATTGTGTTTTTAGTTGGCTCAAACTGGCCTTTCTCTGCCCCTAATTGTGTCATTCCCCAATGTCCCCCATTCCCCCGCCCCCACCAGTTAATGCTGAGTAAAGCTGTGTAAAGAAGAGAATTTCTCTATATTAGCTCTAAAATGAAACACTGCGCAGTGTTTTTGCACTTACAAAAAAGAAGAATGAAGAGTTTAAAAATCTGTTTTATTAGAACAATCCAGCAGATATAAAGGTCTACTGCAAACCAAACATTCCCATCAGACTGGAAAATGTGCTCCAGACATTAAGCACATGGAAACAGGAATAAATTAATATAAACTAGAGAAAACAGAACCAGAAAAAGTACAAATGAAAAAACAAGATTTTTTTTTTGTATTTCTGCAAAGAGAAGCAGCTCAGACAACTCGCCCACTTTCAAACCCAACTTCAAGCAATCTTACAGTTTACGATAAGCTCAGAATCGGAAGATTTTGGTTATACCAGAAAGTTAGGGTTAAAAAGTCTGTTTGTAGTCAACTGGTGAATTTTTAATCTTCAGCTACAGATTATAATCCTGTCCTCTAGTCATATTTTTGAATTTACAATTAAAGGGAAATTATTTTTCTAACTTTTAACACAAAGGAATTCAAGCTTGCATAATAATACTATTGATAGCAGTGGGTAAATTAAAACATAAAGCAATCAAAAAGAAAGATAAACAAAAAGATTCTCCTTGTTCTGGTTGTGTGAGACACACACTGGATTAAAAACACATTTGCCCTGAAAACCTCGGTTTCATCGCTTCTATTAGCAAAAAACATATAGGACAGGGGCCTTGTTTGTAAAAAAAAACTACCAACCTAAGTTGGTCTGGTGTCTTATCGCTGGGGGGGGGGGGGTATGGCATTAGAATATTTAATACAATTTAACAGCAAGACAAATAAAAAAACTGCTACATATCAAAATATTATTTTATCTTTGACTTATTTTGGTTTTGTAAAGCCTGACGTTTAATTCGAAACCAGGTTGCCGAGCAGGAAGGAGCAGATCAAACCCTTTCCTTTAGCTTTACATCATCACCTGCATTCTTATTTCCTCCTCCGATGAAGGATGCTGCCAGAGCTCTTAGACGCTTCATCCTCTCGATTGGTTTATTATCTAACTTTTTTGTTATTTATAACATCTTTTTGTTTTTTGTTTTTTTTACAAATCTATAACTAAAAGTTTAGAAATCTTATTTATGAACAATTCAAAGACATTTCCCACTCCATTTTTTATATCTGAAAGTGACTTGAAAAAACAGCATTCACCCAAAAAATAAAAAAACACCCCAAAGCTTTTTAAACCAAATTTCTGTATTTTCTTGAAATCAGATAAATTCTTAGTCAAATTACTGAAGAGGATTTGCGGATGTTTCATCCCTTCCAAACCAAAAACAGCTTCATTATAAAACACGCCGTCTCAGAAGTGTCGATTTGAGACAAAGCAACAGAGCTAAAGAAGGTCGGTATAGACAGGCCCACAGAGATGGACAAAATTAGGGAACAAAGCACTTGTTAGTTTTCATAGTGCCCCCTGGAGGCCACTCTGGTCACAGCGGGACAGGCCGCTGTGGTTGTGATGGTAGGATCACGTGAACATTTCTGTCTCAGTGACGCTGTGCAGATTATTTCAGCCAGTGCTTCCTCATGAATCTGTCAGTGAACAGGTGAGTCAGTGTGGAGGTGTGCATTAAAGACTGCCGTCATCGGTGCAGCCCCCTCCTGCAGTGTACCGAAACTCCTGCAGGTTGGAGACACCGTGAAAGTGGACGAAAGCCCCGGCGACCACCAAGATGTGGAACAGCTGATGGGAGTGGAACTGTGACGAGAAAACCACCAGAAAGAAAAAGGTTAGGAATATGTGAGGTAGAGAGAAAAGAGAGAATGAGAGGAAAACATGCAGCACTAAAGAATGGCAAGACTCGTCTGTGCCGTAACTCGCGAGCGTGCGTTTCGTGGAAACTCACCCAGATGTCACACTTGCCAGGAAAGAACCTCTCGGGGATGCGAGCGGCGTACAAACAGGCACCGGTGATGTAGAGAGTTGCCATCAGCAGCAACCAGCCCATCTGACCGATGGTGGTGGCTTTGATCAAACCCTCGCTGATGACAAAGTGCAAGGTAGGAACCACGCCGCTCAGACCCAAACCCACAAACACACCTGAACAGGAAGTAGAACCCAACATTAGCTCAACAACATGCAGTAATACACAGGTACAGCTGCACATACATCAATATTCATGAGAAAAGTCCAGGTTAACTTGATTTTACCTGCTCTGACTCCTCTGTACTGCGGTGTAGCAAAGAAGTCACACTGTGAAACAATGATGGCCGTCAGTCCCAGGATGCAGATGACCATCAGGTAGATGAAACAGGGCTGGGGGGAGCAGTAGAAGGAGTAGTACAACCAGGGGACAAAGGAGCCCATGATCAGGAAGGCAATCCCACTGTAGTCCAGTCTGAAGAAAACCACACAGGTTCAGGTGTGTGCACCTTTGCTGCTGCAGAGCTCTGAGCGCCTGTGTTTCACTTACTTAGAGAAGACTTTAGAAACGCCCTCTGAGTGACAGTAGACTGTGTGGAAGAGCCAGGAGAAAGACAGGCAGAGGATGGCTCCAAGGAAGAACATCCCAATCACGACCTTCTCCTGGACAGGAGCCACAAAGGACATGTTGGGCCTAAACATGTACATGAGACCCAGGAAGAGGAAGAACAAGCAGCCTGCAGAGGAGAGAGAACGAGTGATAAGGGTTTGCTGTTATCTTTGCAGACATGTTTCGAGGTTTACTGCCGATGATATCGTCCTCTGCTGCCCACGGATAAAAGGAAGTAACGCCAACAAACATCCATGTTGGCACATTCTGATTTGCCAGAATATGCAAGAAATTGTAAATAAGGAGTTTGTTAAAACAGGATTTACTTCCCGATTAAGTCAGTTTCTAGCTGACTCCCGATTCGGCCAAATCGGGAAAGAAGCCTCTTGAAACAAACTCCTTCGACCTCCTGTCAAAGCCTCTCGGCAAAGCTGCAGCAGATACAGCCAGATGGATCCTTAAGAGCCACTCTTCCACCTTGGACACAAACAAGCATTCTAGCTCCTGTTGTGACTCGGAAACGTCTCAAGACTGGACGGGTCGTATCAGAGTTGATCTACGGCTTTGGATATCTTGGGGTCACCCGACTTCTGACAGTCCTGGATCTGCACTGGGGGTCTCCACAAGGGTAGTAGACGCAACAGATTGCGTCTGATGAGGTTTTTATAACCAACTCTAGTTTATAACAAACAACAAATTCTTTTACAACCCAGTCTTCACTACTTTCTCAGATACAAAGAATGGTTTTGCTAAACATCTAGCTTCCTTTACATCACCTCACATCCACTACTCCACATCTCATCATTCATATCTTGTCATGTATAAATTATTAGTTTAGGAAAAAGAATTAAATTCATTTTATAAACTATATGCCTGACTCTGAATTAATACGAAGCGTGTTTATGGTCCCTGAAGAAGTAAAGAACCCTAGAATCTTCTGATTAAACTTCAAAGATCAACCAGACAGATAGTTCATATTTATATGGAATCATCACATCTTACTGGTCATATTTAATATGTTTTAATTGCTACATTATTTAGGCTTTTCGAGTCATTTTTGTGAGAAAGTGGTCTCCTTCTCTGATGGGACACAGAGCAGTTGGGTGTGTCTGGTGAAGTGTCGGCTTGTCAGCTCGACTCCTGACAAAACACGGTTTTTATCTGATTTTAATGATTTTTATCACTTTTTCGTTTGAACACTGGGCGCAGTAATTGCATACCGCTTTTTTAAATGCTGCTCGGTGTGCACTTTTAATTATCAATTTTTTTATTGCATGTTTTTACTTTTCTGAAGCAGACCCAGGAAAATACAAGCAACTCTGTTGTTATCCTGGGCCGGACTTTCTCCGCCGCCACTAGCGCCCAACTGGCTGATACGGTTCCCCTCCAGCATGACGAAGTTACAGAGCGGGGATCCACCATAGGGTCGCTGATTGGACTTGGGGTTCCGAATGTCCATGGCTCCCCTGCTGCAGAGGACGATCGCTGGTTTCAGCAGGGGCGAAGCCTAAAGCCCCGACCAGCTCCACTCCAGTCGTGTCGGGTGCCTGGTCCACAGTTGCATCCAGCCGTGGTCGGGGAGCATGGGGCGCTTGCCACCGCTCTCCTCCCTCCCGCCTGCCACTGACCAACAGGTTCAGAGCTCTGGATCCAGACTTCCCCCATCTGACGGCTCCCGGACCCCACTGCTCCGCAGGATCACCGCTCGAGTCCTCTCAGCCCTCGATGATGATGCTGTGCTGACAACACGTCGCAGCGGCCCTGAAGATGCTCCTCAGCCTGGACCTCAGCGTGCCTGAACTTCCGGCAACAGCGATCAGCACGCCGACACGCCCAACACGCTCATAATCGGGGATTCAATCATCAGGATTGTACGGATGAGAGGAGTGCTCACTCAGTCCTTCCCTGGAGCAACGGTAATGGATGCTGCTGCAAAAATCCCGGGTCTCCATCAGCATGTGAGTAAGGTTTTTATCCACACTGGAACTAATGACATCAACAAGCAGCAATCTGAGCTTCTGAAGCGTGATTTTATCCACCTTTAAAAAAACTCACATGTGTCTGTTTATATCTCTGGCCCCGCTCCCACCTTTGGCAGAGGAATTGGTCGTTTTAGTAGACTAACTACCCTAAAACTACCCACTCTCCACACTGAGCTGAGGCAGCACCTAGCTACGTACTCCTTTTGGTTAAGTAAGAGATTCAGATTTAGAAAAAAGAGCGTTTTTAGAAGCTTTGCTGAGAAAGGTCACGTTTTACTAGAAAGAAATTAGAAAAAAAATTAACCTACAATTTGCTCTTTAAGTTTTTGTGCTGCTTTAACAAGTGAATTTACCCACTGTGGAATCAATAAAGTCTATTCTATTCTATATTACGGCTGCACCTATCAAATATTTTAGTATTTGAATATTCTATCAAGTCCTCCATCGATTAATCAAATATTCTATTTGCAGACGTTTCAAGTGAAGCGAGACTGTGGTCTGCTGCTAAAACTTTTTAAAATAAAATAGCTAAATTACAAAAGGCTCAATAATATACATTAAACTGGTGTCTATTTCCCTGTTTCCCATCTGATATTTATAGTTAATAAATATTTAATGGAACAATCGTTAACATTTTAGGTTTGCATTAATATCCCTCATCCTAGTCATAATAACATATATAAATATATTCACATATAATCAGTAGAATTGATTTATTTCACGAACGTGTTCAGGAGTAAGCTACTGGAAATGCTAATAGCATTTCATTTCTACTGGTAACAATGTAATGGTGCCATATCTACTTATAAATGTCTGTGGTCAGGATGCTACCTGCTAGCTGAGAATTAGCAATTCTGCTCGTAGTTCCACTCTTGATACCAAACTTTGGGCCATCTCTGCCTTTTACAACGGTTTGTGTCTTTGTTGATTTCTCCATTTTCCTCCACAGCATCCAGATTACCACGTAGTGCACCAGTAACGTGTGTCGAGACATTTAACGAAGCTTTGAATCAGTAAAAAATTACTTGAACCTTTCAAATCATTTGATGATTCGTTTCAGCCCTTTTCTATTTAAAGTGTAATTTAGATGCACTGTCTGGATTGGCCACTAGGTGTCAGCAACAGGTTTAGCAGCTTAAACCTGAACAGGAAAAGCGTTGCCTCACTGAAGCTGAACCAAATAAAAACAGCTGTATGAAACTAAAGTTAAACCATTACTACTGAATCAAGTCCCAGACCCACAAACTTCTGATGTTTTCCACATTTTCTGGATTTAAGCTACAAAAATCAGAACACTTGTTACGCTGAGTGATGAGCTATTTCAGACTAGTCAGATTACACAACAGCCTGGGTAATATTAAAGCTATTTAACTGCAGATTAGCATATAAAGTTAAATGTAGGACCGATGGCAGCAGGTGAGAGTTAAACGAGGGAGGCATTTGGGCTGATGTAGGAGTTTTTACCCAGCAGATGTGTCCAAATGTTGCCCGTCTCTGTGTGGATTCTGAAAATGCTCTTGAAGCAGGCGCGGAATGAAGGCATCGGTGGTCTGTGGCCATGGAGCAGGAAGTCGTTGTCCTTCAGCCAATCGGGGAGCACGTCGTGTGGTATGACGCGCCACCGGCCCTCCCACACCTGATGAGTGGAGAAACAAAGAAACGCCTCAGTAAAGGTTGACTCGATGCTGCAGGGTGGTGCAAAAACTAAAATGTCTATTTTAATCTCAAAAAAACATCTGGTTGTTTATAAATACAGTGTGTGTGTGTGTGTGTGTGTGTGTGTGTGTGTGTGTGTGTGTGTGTGTGTGCGTGTGTGTGTGTGTGTGTGTGTGAGAACAGGTGAGGCGAGGCCTCATGGCCGGTTACACAAGTCGTCTTTCCTCGGACAGATTCTTTAACTCTTCGTTTCTCCAAACTCGTCTGTTTTAGTTTATAATCATCTCCAAAGATGCAACACTATGACATCTTGTGTGTGTGTGGACATATCAGATATCAGTCAGAGAGACGGACGACACCCGAATTTATCTGGAACATTTAATGGTTTTATAGTGTTATGGTTTTCTTTTCCTGAGTGGATTTAAAACGTTGTGATAAACACACCTGTTTCTACCAGATGTGGAAAAAGTACTAAAATTTCCTACTTACCGGTAAGTACGAGTACCAATACTTTGATAATTTTTTACTTAATTTCACCACTGAAATCAGTTTGTTCATTCCAATCCTCCTAAATAATCCTTCAATCATCCAACTGGAATCCTTAACCCTCCCACTGTCCTAATGGGTGTGACCCCACGAGGAAAGTTGACCATTGAGCAGGGTTGATGGTTTATCCCTTGGGTCCATGTAGCAAGGGGGAGGTGTCAACTTTCCTCGTGGGGTCACACCCATTAGGACAGTGGGAGGGCTAAGGATACCGTAATATCCATCCTATCAGAATAGGCCTTGGGAGGCCAGGTGTTACTAGAACTAATGGTGTCTCCTCACCAGCGTGAGCCTCCAAACTGTGAAGGTTGGTCTCCAAACATGAACTTTAAATTCATGCATTTATCTCCTCTTGTAACACTTGAACATGTTTTAAAAGGCTTGAATCATGATAAGTTACACCTCCCAGACCAAAGATAAGATAAAACATTATCGTAGACACTACTGAGACGTCATTTTATGAAATAGAAGTTATTTTTGTTCACCATTACTTCAACCAAGAAATAAGATGCATGAATTTGATGAAACCACACTGCCTCATGCAGTCCTATACGTGTAACACACACACACACACACACACACACACACACACACACACACACACACACACACACACACACACACACACACACACACACACACACACACACACACACACACACACACACACCATTTTACAATCATTCGAATGACTAAGTTAACTACAGTAATTTAATCTCTTATTCTGGAGTAAAATAAAGAAACAACCTAAATCATCACATATCTGCGGCATCAAGGAGCATCTTCTGAGTTCAGACACAGGGATGGAGCACAATGTTTACACCTGAACAGTATCAGGATGTTTTAACTCACAGAGGCCTGCAGGTCTTCTGTTTTATGATCAGAGCGCTGATAATCCGCTTGTTATGAGCGCTAAACGTTATTTTGCCGCTTCCGTGTGGAGCGGTAGGGAAACACATTTCAAACACGGAACCAAGCCCGGCTACTGAACTGAGTGGAATTCTGATGACGTCACACCGGTGCACGAAGGTGCGGGTTCCAACCCACAGGAGAGGAGGGAGAGAGGAGGTAAACAGCGAGTGGATCACAGGGACTGAACAGATGTTTTTGAGCAAAAATGCAGTAAAAATGGCTGTTTGTCCTCCTCATTATCAAGTGTACCCCCCCCCCCCACCCCCACCCCCACCCCATGGTTTGGCCGCGGTGCTCATGCTGCTCTCTTTCTGTTTCGACGGTGCTACACGTAATATTTTTAATTTATTAAGCCTATAATTTATTTTTACTCAATAACAGATATGATTTAAAATGTAGCAAATTAGAATTCCTTTTTAAAAACATACTCAAGTAAAAGTAAAAGTACAGATTTTAAATACGACTTAAAAAGTATAAATACTCAAAAAAGCTACTTAATTACAGTAACGTGAGTAAATGTAATTTGTTACTTTCCACCTCTGGTTTCTACCTTTAGTCTGCAGTCACTATAAATATCTGAACAGACAAACCGGGTAAAGTTATATATATTTCTCACACCTTGTGCACAAACTCCTCCATCTTTTCCATGGCGTGGTGAGCCTGCAGCAGTGGAGTCATTCCCATGAAGCCTTCATCGCTGCTTCTCTCATCCTCTTCCACCTCTTTCTTTTCTCTTCCTCTGTCGTCGTCTTCATTTATTCGTCTCTTGTCGTCACAATCTGGGACATTCTGACAAAAAACAGACACAATTTATCATTTTTCTCCTCATTAAAACAACTGGATTCAGAATTTCTCCCAGCGTTTGCAGACGGGAAACACTAGAAAGATGACCGCTGAGTGTGTGCATGAACCTACTGATTTATGTTACCTCGAACATAAATCGAGAATTCAGATTCCAGGGTTAACCATGAAATACTGTTGCATGAAAAAGACACCCACACAACACTGTGAGATTACTAGTTTCTAATCCAAGTGCAAAAAAAGTTTGATTATTCATTTATTGAGACAAATAAAGACAAATGTCTGTCTGAAGCATCTTACAAAAGCAGGAAGAAACATTCAGAGTAAATTTAGTCTCACTGGTGGGAAGTCAGGGACAGAAGTAAAAAGTTCACTCATTCATCATAACTGACACCCAAACATTTGATTTATGCTCTTATTTTGAAAAACAACAGCTCAGAACTCGCCCACACCCACTTCTTGAGATAATGAAAGAGAAGAAAAGAGGAGGAGATGTTTACAGGAAGAAGTAACCGGTGTTTCGAGTGAAACGGCACTAAACTCTGCAGCGCTGGGTGTGATGTTAACAACCAGATCAGCTGTTGGTGGGAGTTGGTACCACCCTTCAGACATTTACCAAACAAACACTTTGGAGCTTCAATAAAGCAGCAACACGTGTTTGAACCGGCGCCACTGCAGCTCCAGCAGGTCGTCAGAGCAAAGGGCGAGGAGTCACATTTCCCTCCGTATGGATGTTTCTGTATCTGAGGCTAAAGATAATTCGTCTCCAGCAGCTTTGCTTTCACTGTAAGATACTTGGTCCTAACTCAACAAATCCACACGTTCGATGCCCATCATAAAAGTCATTCAGCAGCACAGGCAGTTCCTGTTTTTCCTAGAACAACATTTAAAACTAAACACGTGAGCTGAAGCTCCCAGAAAAACTAAATGGATTCTGCTACGTGATCTCTGAAGAGAAAGGCTACAACTGCAGGTGATGTTACGCTCATTCCCAAGTCTGCCATTTCCAGGGAAACTATTCAAACGTTGGCTGATCCTGCTCTCGGGGGTGTGGACTCATTTCATTTTTATTCTAGCTGATGAACTTGAGCCGTGTCTGACGGAGCTAACCGCGAGCTTCCTGAGACAAACTGTAGTAACAGCACAAGCCAACTGCTTATACTGCCTATCAGTCTAAAACTGAATAACCTTCTGCTACAATTACCAAAAACAAAGAAAACTGGAAAAATTCCCATTTGCTTCACCGGAACTCTTACACATTTAGGAATAAACTTTCCAGACTGCAGCTAAATGTTCTTCTGCTGGTTGTCACTGCCCCGTGGTTGGTTCTGATGGCACAAGTTTGAGACAGACGATAACTAAACAGATATTTGCAGAAGAAACCGAAGGTGCTCTGTACTGTGACTGAAACACAGCCGAGGGCAAATTTCAGGAAGCAGCTGTCAGAAAACAAGAATACAGCTCCAGCTCTGTGGAGCGATAAGAAAACACGGAGAGGAGGAAGGAGCTCAGCTCTGCACACACCAACCTCTCCTCAGCACAGAGAGGGAGTTAGCATGTGACCAACAAGTGCACAGAGGTCTGTAGGGACTCCAGAAACCAGAGTGACCCGCACGCAACGCACACACACACGCGCGCGCACGCACACACACACACACACACACACGTCTGCTCTGGCCACAGTCGCCTGACTAAAACCCAGACAGAAAACGGACAGAAGCACGGGTTATAAAGACTCATAACTAAATGTTGTAAATGCTCAAGACTCAGTTTTGTTTTAGAGTTTTGGGATTACAAAAAGTCCTCGAAACTAAATTATTAGATCGGAGGTTTCATTTAAACCACATGACTGCACGCTGCTCAGTGATCACATGTTTGACGGGGACCGTTTTCATTGTCGGACAGCGTGTTGATGCTACGGTCTTTGTGATGAAGAGTAAATGAGAGGAGACGGTCAAGCGGGAGATAAGAAAAGCAAAAGTAGTACAGTAAAATGTTAATAAAGTGCTTTGTAGTGATAATAAAAGTGCTGTTCTGCTTCTAGATGAAATACGTCTACTTTAGCAACTTTTGCCAGTTCCTATTAAAGGAATCACAAGTTCTTGGACTAAAGCATCTCAGCTGGTGCCTTCAAACCAATTTAGTTTAGGAGAATATGTACACAAGGACGCAGACGAAGGACACAACTGCAGTAATCAGGCCAGAAGTGATAATTCCCTCGGCTCTACGTACCTGTCAGAGATTTTATCATCTTGTAATAAAAGGAAGATGGTGAGTGTGGCATAAATTGTTTTGTGTCTCATTACTGAAGAGAGCTATGCAAGATCTAGTTACTAAACGGACTAAAACCGGGGCGAACGTTCTAAAAGGGTTCCTTATAGATAAACAAATGAACACCATCATCCGAGGCCTGCTGGCGTATGCACAAGAGAGCATTCTGGTAGCAGACGTTACTACGGAAACATTTAAGAGGTGAAACCATCATCTTCAGATTTGCACTTTAATAAAAAGCAAAAACAGACATTGAATAAAATTCCCCACATGAAATACTTTCAATTTTGAAAACTTTCTAAATGTATTTTTCCCAACCACAGGGACAATCAAATCATGTCATAATTACAGCTGGGTATTGATACAAATTTATAGAATCAATTCAATTCCGATTGTCAAGGGTTAGAATTGATTATCTCGATCCGATCCAATTCAACCCGTTCCAGTTTCAGACCGATATGAGTCAGTGCTACTAAAAGGTTTTTTTGACCTGTTACCATAATTATACGTCCGTAATTCAAAGATGCAACACTGGGTGAGTTCACCGGGGAAACTGTATTCACCCTTTGGTTATTCCCAAAGCTCGCACCTCCTTTGGCCACTCCTCATTCCAGTTTGCTGCTCCCAACGACTGGAATGAGCTGCAAAAATCCCTGAAGCTCACTACCTTCAATAATTCATTGCAATCAATAGTTACTGATCAGCGTGCCTGCTTTTGAGTACTTGAAGACTGTGTTAAGTCTGTTTTGATTGCATGTGCATATTGTATATGAGAACAATCCTTTATCTTTGTGTCTAATTGTTTTGATCTCATCTGTTTTTCTTTGGTTCAAAGCTAATTATGCTTCTGTTGCTGCTGCCTCTTGGCCAGATCGTCGTAAACGAGAAGGAGTTCTCAATCGACTCATCTGGCAAATAAAGGTAATAAATAAATAAATAAATAAATAAATAAATAAATCTGGACTTTTCCTTCTAATGTTAGCTGTAAAAAAGTAAAACTAATTAAACTGATTCGATTCAATTCCTAGAATTTTTATATGAACCGATTCAGAACAGATTTTTCGATTTTACCCACACGGCACTATACAAGAAGCCTTAATAATAAACCAACGTGTTTCTGTAAATAATAAATAAACTCTAAAGATGAAAAACATAAATCAACCAGGCATTAAACAACAGAGATGTTCTACATCAAATCTAACCGCAAACAGGATGTGTGACGACACAAAGCTACGCCACTATGTGCCAAAAGGTTCAAGAGAACATGTAAACAAGCTGTGGATATTTAGTGTGTGTGTGTGTGTGTGTGTGTGTGTGTGTGTGTGTGTGTGTGTGTGTGTGTGTGTGTGTGTGCGCGCGCGCGTGTGTGTCTATGGGGCAGGAGGCCTCTGAGGACTTCTCGGATGTCAGAGCAGGTAAAAAGGTTCAAGCCTAACAGACGCGTGGACACAACAGACCCACACACACTATTGTGTTTCAGCTCATTGGCCCTCTGCAGATTGTCTTTCACACTGAACCCTACACACACACACACACACACACACACACACACACACACACACACACACACACACACACACACACACACACACGGAGCGTGCCTGATACTCGTTTCATCAGTTGGCTCAGCTGCCTGTAGGGACGTTACCACAGAGACCTCTGGTACCGTGCTTGTTGTCTTTCTGGGAAAACATCAGTTTATCAACAAAACAAAGACTTTTTAAACCATTTTAATTGTGGATTTTGAAAGCTTTTAATAACCGCATCCCTTCAGAGCAACTACAAGTGAACATCAGTTAGAGGCTGAGCCGACCTCGTCATAATGCAGCCCTAATTACTACAGCACAGGGTGACTCATCGTTGAGTCTGCACAGCCGTGGAAGTGGTCAAGTTGTCAATAAGTGGAGGTGGTGGAGGAGCAGCCTGGTAAACAGGCTTGTGACCAAACCGTGCAAACTGCTCCTCAAACGGATTCTTCTTCTTCAGCTGACCTGGCCTCTATCACTCTCATCGTTTTTAGAGCCATCACCAGTGTTGTTGCATAAAATACACTAACTACATTTGTATTGCTTTAAACTCACAAAGAACGCCAAAGAAGACGATTTAGCATAAAAAAACAACAATCTGGTACCAACTGGACGGTTTAAAACAAAAAGGTCACATTTAAAATGAGTCTTTTTAAAATGTTTGAACTCTAGCAATAGAAGCCATACTCTGGTGTTTAAAGTGAACATACTTAAGTGTTAGCTTTCATCAAGCTTTATGAAATGTTTCATGTTTTAGCATCAAACAGCTAAAAGATTATCTTAACTTAGGGATTACTTAAAAGGCTGTAAATGTTTGAAACCAGCTAAATCTCATTTTAAAGTGTGTGATTTCAAAAGTCCGTCTACAAAGTAAAGTTGATGAGTCTTGCAAGAGTTCCCGTAATCCTCAGCGCTCCTGATTAAACCACTACGATTACTGTGTTTCATGTGTGTAACCTGTTTAGTGCGTCTCACAGGATCCTCAGAAAACAACACGAGAGAAAAATGAAATTTGCTTCAAACATGTTGGTGTAAATATTAAATTTGGGAGGAGAACTCAGGATTTTTGTCATCTGACAGCCGGTTGGGTCAGGTCAGCTCCAGGTCCCTCCCTGTTAGTGAGACCTGCTACATTATTGATATGAGAAGGTGAGTTCTGGTTTTGTTTTACAGAGTGACCCGGTAAACCCACACCACACGGCTCTGAATCAGGCCCATAACAGCGTGAAGGTGTGTCTCGGATACTCACCCCATTGTGAGCGGGGCACTCTGTGGTGCTGAGGTGACTGGGTGAAGAACCTGAGGTGGGCGTGTCTTCTTGCTCCCGTGGACTCATGGGACTTGTTCGACTTGTAGGGTTTTCCAGTAGAGTTGAGGTTCTGTGCCGCAGCACAAAGGTCGGGCCGTCAGCCCTGCTCGTCTCTCCCTCTTCCAGCTTGAAATGTTTGTCTGTCTTCTGCTTGTGGAAAACAGCAGGTGGAACCAAACCTGGTGGGGCCAAACAAACATTACAAATGAAAACTAAATAACACACCTACATAAGAAAGGACGGTGAGATGTGGCCAACCTGAAGCTGCGGTTTCTGGACTGGACTGCGTTTGATTCAGACGAGGGTAAGGCACTGCAACCCAGGAGGAGGAAGAAAGGCCAGGAAGAGAAAATAAAAGACATTACGCTTTACCCTTCAAAATAAAACAATGATAATGCTTCATAAAAACCAATAGGAGTTTATCTTAGTAACCTTAAAAGTTTTAGATAAAGAATAAACTAAATAAAAAAACAATGGTTTTGGTATATTATAAAACAATCAACTCAAACATAAGTTGATGCTATTTTCAAGTTTGACTGTCCAGACTGGAGGCTTTGCTTAAGTTTAAAAGATTCAGTTGTCTTAAGACAAAGTGTCTTTAATAACTTAGCAGCTATTAACTGTATCTTGTTAAAATGGTATTGATTTGTGTTTTGTCTCCGTGTCTGATAAGACTTGCAGAGGGTTAGGAGCTGCCAACACGCTGCCAAACTGAGTTACTTAGTGATGAGAAGTGTGAAGGCCAGGAGCTAGACCTTCACACACCACAAGAGGAGGTGTTCCTTTATAAATACAGAACACACACTCTGTCGTCGTTGGGAGCCAACAGACGAGTTCTCGTGCTGGCAGCAATTAAAAAGGTCTTTGGGTTTTCTTAATAAAAATGTAAAAAGTTCAGAATCTTTTCCTGTAAAAGTGACAATTTAATTAGCTCTGGTAAAAGCGCTGGTGTCAGCATGTTTCTGCAGCATTTTCCAGACTTTAAAGTGTTGATGTTCAGTAAATGGTGAAAAATGTAGCTCCACACTTTATATCAGCATACAGTTGCTCTTCATGTTTTATTCTACACACACACACACGCACACACACACACACACACACACACGCACACACAAACACACACACACACACACACACACACACACACACACACACACACACACACACACACACACACACACACACACACGGAGAGGCCCAGTCACTGTAAACACATCCCTGAGACCAGCACCACTTCATCACCCGTGTTAAGACTCATACACTGAGGGATTAAACTCAACAGGGATTAAATTAACAGAAGGTTAACATATCCACAGACAACAGAAGGAATAATATGTATTCTAGTTGGTCAGTGTAAAGAGTTTATTTAAAAACGTAAAAAGAATAAACGAAATTCACTAAACTCCTTCATATGACAATTGATGGAAATCCCCCCCCCCCCCCCCCCAAAAGAAAAACTATTAGTGAAAATTAAATGGGCACTCTTCTTTGGTAGCTGCTGCCTCACTTTCTGTCACGATGAAAAGTTACGCAGCACAAAGGCACCTCAGCAGCTCTGATGGGTTTGTCAGCAGCTGTAATGATTTCCCAGGATAATAATCTCTGGTGGCTTCATGGTGTGACGTCCAGCAATGGTCAGTTTAGGTACTGTTCGACTATTCTACATCTGGTCAAAAAGGAGACACAAGACTGCACATGTTCCCTTTAAATCAGCCTGCCTTCCTCACACCAGCTGGAGCTCAGAGCCTGCAGCTCTGACAGAGATAACGAAACCATAACATTAACATCCTGTTCTTTCCAAGGTCCCTCACAGAGCACCCCTTTTATCGAAGTGTAGCATGATGAATTGTCCATCTTTGACCTAAAGGCCCTGCTCTATTTGTTCTGCCCAAGCAAAACCATAAGTTTCTGACACAAGCCTAATCTACAAGATATGGGCCACTCATGCTCTGTGCTCTTATCTAAACTGTTGCTTCTCTGGACAGCACAAGAAAGAAGAAAGAAGAACTCTTTTAGAAACAGAACTTTTCTTATTAAATAATAATTAAATAATGTCTGTTAGTCCAAATAATCATGTGAAGCTAATGTTCAATCAATCTGTGAAATAAGAATATTAATTACTTGATATTATAATCCTATGATAGTATTATAATAAGCAATATAACTTTAAACTAGACACTAGACTGATCACACGTAATGCTAAAAGTCACATGACACATTTCCTTTTTCTGGATCAATCAGAACCCTCCAGATCTAACGCGAGGCGTGGTTTTGTTGGTGTTTGTTGGTGTTTATACCATCCCCTTTTTTGTTGTCAAAGTCTGATTCGATCAAAAATCAAAACATCCAAATTATAAAGCTATGCCCCACGTAATCTTAACTCGAGTTCCAAGCGTTCTAGAGAAGTTATCGGAGTGGCCAATCCGTAACTTTCCTCTTAAAGCCGAAAGAACCTAACGACAAGCTGGATTAAATCTGTTGCATGTTCCACCTGCTGCAACGGTTCCTTCAGAATAAAAGTTGAACCATCACAACCCTTCAGGGTCTCACTGATGCCAATAAACTGTCGTGACCTGGGAGTATCTCAAGACGGGACTGGTCGGCAACTGCGGCTTTGCTACAGGCTTCGGTTCCAGACAAGGTCCAAGCTGGACCTCAACACCTCCTGATCTAAACGGGGACTTGCGTTGGGTACGTAGACCGACAGATGGCATCTCAATGTGTGTTATAATCTCAAACCAAAGCTTAGAGCGAAACACCATTTCACTCCCACTTAGAACTAATAGTCTCTGCAGATTTGCTGGTTGTGAACATATTTCACACACACACACACCATCCTCAGTCTTACTCCACCTTAGTTCATCATCACATAGTGTTTAAAGTTAGTCTTATTTAATTTGTTTAGAAATAAATCTTTTAACTTTTTAAACCTGACTCTCTTTCTTGGAGTTGATACGGAGTGTTGCTCAATCCCTGCAATAAAAAGATCTGATCTTCTGGTTAAATTTACTCAAAGATCCATTAAGGTGATATTTCATATTTTATGATATTTCACATTCTATGGTTTCTAATTAAATGTAAGAACATCTTCTCTACATAAGTCTCCTTGCTCACAGAAGAAAGAAGATTTTTAAAATTAAATATGAACTTCTAAAATGTACAAGCTAGATAATCATTAATTAAACATTTGTTTATTGCTATTTATAATAATTATAAAATAATGAAATGTTCATTAATCTGTGCTCAATGATATATGTTTCAGCATGTTTAAGGTCATAACCATATTGCACTCATACAAGAACAAAGTAAGGTAAAGTTAAATCCATTACACATAATTAGCCTTTGCCCCAGATCAGAGCCTCCGGCTCAAAGAAGGCGTGTTCCTGAGATTCTTGGTAATATCCAAACTTGTCAACCTTTGGTTGGCTACACAATCATAACATGAGAACATTAAAACCAGATCACTCTGGTGATTCTTCAGTTGTAGAGAAGCTTCAGGCCGGCCACCTGAAGCAACACCTCTTTAACCACCAAAGCTTTTGACACGTCGTCAAAACCTTTTTGCACCTGCGAAGCGGATACAACACAATAGTTCCTGCAGAACAAGCTGATTTGTTCAACTCCTTAAGAGTTATTCCTGAGACGCAAACTAGTTCCAACTGTCGTTACCTGGAGATGACTGGACTGACCAGGTCGGAGGAACCAATAGAAGGGCTCACATAACACCAGTTTTATCTTCTTTACGTTGGCTACCGGTCAAGTTTAGAGTCGATTTTAAAATTTTAGTTTTGACTTTTAGAGCTCTTAATGGACAAACTCCACAATATTTATCAGACCTTTTAATCCCTCACTCTTCTGGCCGCACCCTACGGTCCTCGGGTCAAAACTAGGGCCCGACCGATATATCGGCCGGCCGATATTATCGACCGATATAGGGGTCATTAATACTATCGGCCAAAAAGACGGCCGAAATGGCCGATATTGCGCTACCTATCCAGCAGATGGTGCCAGCTTTATGAACTCATGTTGTGAGGCTCCACTCCTCGGGGGGTGGAGCCACCGTCACAGCACACATGCAGCAGAAGCAATTCAGTCAAGCAGAGACCACGATGATGAGGAAGTAGGAGGAAAGTCTTCAGTTTTAAGCATATTTGTTGGGTCAATGGTAAGTTGAATGGTAAAATAAGCAATGACAAAAGTATGTTTCCCCTCAACATGCTTCCTAAGTTTATTGTGTGCCTCGTGGCCTCGTATTGAAAAGTTAACCTGAAAAAATTAAATAAAACTGACGCAGCATTACGCTCTATGCAGAGCTCATGCTGCTTCCCCTTTAGTCATGCAGGGCAGTAAGTAACATTGGCCTTTTTCTTGTAGACATTCTGGAATATTCTCAGACAATTTCCTCCGCTCTTCTTCAGCAGTCTATTCAAACTCACGCGGTTCACCTGCGGCTCGCGAAAAAAATAGTGCAGACGCCGAAACTATCGCTGCACGGCGCGGGCTGGAGCGCCGGCGCGCAGCGCTTCGGCGGCCCATGTGGCCTATAGAATAGGATAACAAGGGCGATGAATGAAGGCGGTCCCCGTTTCACAGCGCTTCGGCGGCACACGACCGTTGTCGCAGCTGAGGATGGGGGAGGGGGGGGGGGGGGGGTTGGCAACAAAGCAATGAAACGCTGTGCAGGGAGTCCTCCTCCTCTCCCTAGCTGGGGGGGGGGGGGGATACGAGAAACTAAACATTCCTCTCTACAACAGAATAAATCTATTGTATTTTTTCAGCCTTATATTTTGCATAAGGCTTATACATTTGTTGGGGTCCTGCCCTCATGAGAAAATTACTATGCAGTATTTTCTCCAAAGGACTGTTTATCTATGCCCTGAAGCGTAGACAATATCAGCGCCAGCAGGGACTCCATGTCCCATGATCCTCTACAGCTGGCAGCAGCTTGATGAGGTCATCAAGCGACGCCAAGTCTGACCAACAGCTACAGAGATCGCCCGCGGGAAGGGTCTATAAAGCCGAAGCGCAGAGCAGAAATCACTCTTCCAGTCCAGTTCATCTGGAGTAAGGAGATCTTCGCCTCTGCTTCGTACCTCTCCGGACAGCATGTGCACGAGGCCTAGCTGCTGATCAAGGACCAGCGCCATCTGATCTGCTCAGCCTAACACAGAGGGACGCCTTGTGTTCGTTCGTTCCTTCAAGATTTTTTCTTCCCTTTTTTTATCTCTCTCTCTTTCCCTCCCGCTTTCTCTAGTAGTCCGAAACAAGCGGTCGACCACGTGACCGCTTTAAAATAACAACGGTTTCTCTCCTCCGTACCAAAAACGCCAACGGATCATCTCAGAGTAAGCCCGTTTCTTTCATTGTTTAATATCTAAGTTTGTTTATGCTATGGCCAGGCTGACAGACTGTGATTTGCCTTTATGACTGATTTGTTTTTTTTTCTTGACCTTTGTGAAGCGATTTGAAGCGTTTTGATTAAGTTTACTGTGACGTTTGCACATACCCACTGATTGTGCATGTTGGGAAGATAAGCTGAAACACACACACACACACACACACACACACACACACACACACACACACACACACACACACACACACACACACACACACACAGAGTCGATCCTTTGGTCAGCCAAACAAAGGATCCGCCATTTTGTTTTCAAATTCCCTCCAGTTTGGTACTCAGCTATCTCTGCCTAATTACATCACCATCTTCCTCACTGGTCTGATTAGATTGTTACTCCATTATCATTCCATGGTTTCATTGCTTGTTGTTTTGATAAAATCAGTTGGTTGATATTGATTGGCTAATACTTTGAAGGAGCTAAGGTGATCATATTAGTTAATGAATGTCATTGTCAATTAAGTTTTGTCTCAAGTAAATTTGTCTGTGCTGGATAAAATAGGACTGCTGCTCGTTAAAAGAACTTTACGAACTTTAGACAGATTGATAGAGGTTTGGATTCTTTTTTCCCCCATTAAAGGGGTGGTGCCCCGAGGCATATCCACGGATATCCTAATTACGTAATAAATCTGTAAATATTTCCATATTTACGAATTTTATTGATGAATCCAAATAGTAAGTAAAGCTTACAAATTATTTGTTGGCTAATAACCACAACACATTGCCACATACTAGTCATTTAACGTATCTTATTTTTATTTTCCTAATACTGTCAGCTTTGGAAAGGATCAAAACACAAAAGTGTAAAACTCCACAGACTCAGAAAACAAAAAACTTGAATGTTAGATTCATACTGACTGAGTTTGTGTGTTCTGTTGTTTTTGAGATTGCAAAATAAATATTATTTGCATTACTTGGAAACCCTAGTGAGTTATTGAGACTGTTCTTTGGTGTGTAATATAGAAATAAGTTAGCATCAAAAAGGCAGAGAATGAAGGGTTTAATCTTAAGAACATTTTTTTTTTTTTTTTTTGTGAGGGAGATTCATCGGCCATTATATCGGCCTTTGTTAAAAGTTTTATATCGGTATCGGTCCCAAAAAAAAGCATATCGGTCGGGCCCTAGTCAAAACCTACTGAAGGTCCCTAAGACCAGATTTAAAACTAGAGGGGACCTGTCCTTTCAAGCTGTAGCTCCCAGACTTTGGAACGCCCTGCCCTTGTTTCTTCATGTGGCCGACTCTTGATTCTTTTAAAAAGCAGCTGAAGACACTTTTATTTAAACAAGCTTTTATGTAAGTTGACCTTGTGCTCCTGTCCCATTTTGCCTTTTTATGTATGTTGTGAAATACTTTGTGATTTTATCTGTGAAAAGTGCTATATAAATAAAGTTTTACTTACTTACTTACTGCAAGTTAATCTACGGACTTCGGTACTTGGGGTCTCCGACGCTCACAGCTTAACGCAAACCAAATTATTTTACATCCAGAACTCAGCTCTTCTAGATACGGAAGTTCTGACTAACATCGCATTCACACATAGGATTCATACATTACATCTAGTTCCACCCATCACAGTAAATGTTAGTTAACTTGTCAAGTTTTAATTGTTTGTAAAAATAAATTCTTACTTTTATTAACCTGACTGTTTTCTGAATCAAAACAAAGTGTGTACAATCCCCTAATGAATAAAGATTCCTAGAATCTTCTGATTAAAGCAAAATAAAGACCAGACAGGATGATATTCTATATTTAGATAGGAGTATCACAGCTTATTGGTCATAAGCAGCTGTAATATATATTGGGCTCTTAAAGTACTCAATTTACCAAACCCTGCTGCTGCTTCATTTTCTGTCACGATGAAAAGTTACGCAGCACAAAGGCACCTCAGCAGCTCTGATGGGTTTGTCAGCAGTTGTAATGACTTCCCAGGATAATAATCTCTGGTGGCTTCATGGCCTCACAAGAACAAACAACCTCTGACGCTCTGAGAAGGTAGGAGGCTGCTCTGCATGGGTAAACATGTGGTGAGAGTGAAAAACAACATTTTAAATGAAACTTAATGCAAAATGCAGACCATAGGAAGACATTCAGCAGATCTGTGATTTAGATGCCAAGTCCACATGCTAGAAACAGAAACTATTTTTGTTTGTGCTTATGAGGGTTTATTTATCACAGAAATAATAGTTTTCTTCTCTGTTTAGCTGCTTAAAAAGAGTTAAAAAAAAAGACCATACAGACAATTACAGGAGATGTTTCTGCACAGCCTTGTGAAAACAAGCAGGAGAGAACACATACAGAGATAAAAGAGAAACTGGAATGCGTGATACAAAAGTGACTTCTAAACCAAATAACTCGGACCACGTGGGGTTTCCCAGGTCTAATCTGATTCCGACTCCAAAAAAGTAGCACTTCTGAAACCACCTGAAACTTTTCTGTCCACAGCGACTCATTACAGTTTCATGCGTGGTGACTATAACCACAGCAGTTAACAGAAACCCAGAAAGCTCATATTTTCTGCTATATTTAAAAGAATAAGAAACATTTAGACAAACGCTTCACTCATTTTTCCATCAGCTGTGAGCTGCTTAGGCCTGATTCGTGTGGCAGGACGATTTTCAAAACAAGAAACTCCATATGTGACGATGAATAAATCACAGACATCACAGTTTTGGTCTTACACGGGTTGTGTCCAGCCACACCGCAAAAACTACATGAACTACATGAACGTTCTCCAATTAGACAGGAAATCTCACAAAAACTCTAGAATTAATAAACATGATGGAGGAAGAGTGTTCAGCGTGCTTCCCTAACCCTCTTCTGATTAACTAAACCTCACATTAAACAGGCAGCATGCCTGTTTGTCCTCAAAATCAGGAAAACCATGAAAATCCTAAATGTTTAAAGGTGCAGTGTGTGAGAATACAGTAAAACTTCTATAGTGAAATAACCTCAAAACAGTCTGTCTGAATATTGTTGGTAGCAGGGCTATACTAAAACATATTTCATTCTCAGAGAGATTGTCAGAGGGATGTAGCTACTGTTCAACATCAGTGAGTGTTTGATTGCCGTGATTCCTGCGAGCTAACGCCACAGTACTGGCATTTGGAATTTGACTACGACCAGCAAAAAGCTCCAGAGTTGTTTAAAGAACCGAGGCCAGTAACAAGAGCGACCCAGAAGTTGTGTCTTGTACCCCTTAGAGGCCACAGCATCTTTTTGTTTTACTCTAATATTGCTAGCCTGAAGGCTTCATTATCTCTTGTAAGTCGCTTTGGACAAAAGCGTCTGCTAAATACATAAACATAATATTGGGTAAAGAAGGCTAGAGGCTAACATTGAGCTAACCGTGCTAACGATAAATTACAAGCAAATAGTCAGCTATAAAAATGTCCTTCTACTTTTTCAATTACCATCAACTCAATATTACAGTGAAATGCATGTATGAAGTGAAAAATGAGTCAATTGCGGCGTTTTACTTCCTTAAATGAGCCGTTCAGAGCAATAACAGCAAGCTAATAGCCAGACAGTAAAAATAATCAGCTTTAGAAATCATCAAAACAACTGACTCAATCAAAACAACTGACTCAATCAAGTGTCACGTCAGTGTGAGTGATAATAAAAACAAGTCAACATCTCCAACTGGAAGCTGTTTTTGAAAACCATTCAGTTTAAAAATACATATGCTAAACATCCATTTACTGAACTCCACTTAGAAAATTTAAGCTCAGAATAAAAAATAAATTAGCGATGCACCGATATGAAATTTTTGGACCGATACCGATATTAACATCACTGTTATGGCTAATAACTGATATTCACCGATACCGAAATACAGACATTAATACTTCTAAATTCAGCAGATTTTGTATAAAATGAAACTTATTAACGCTAAATTTACGTTATGTACACACACCTCACACATTTACACTTCTGAGATGATTACAACCATGTCATGTGACTAAACAAATACACATCACCCCCGTCACCAAAGATAAACAAATGGAAACAAGGTGGAAAATGTATCAGTTATTAATATCAGCCAAGTTTTATTTATCGGGCCAATACCGATATGTTAAAAAATGACTAACATCGGCTGATAACGATATTGATGCCGATATATTGTGCAACCCTAAAAAAAGGTAGATAGTTTTGCAAGTAACCAGTTTAAAAAAACACTTTTTGTGTTTAAACGTGTCAAAAAATGTGAAAAAGGTTCTCCTGTTTGGACTTTGTTCTAACTGCGTTTATTTTTAGTGTCCTGTCACCAAGCACGTCTCAGCATCTCACCTGTGCTGCGTGTCGCTGCTCTTTTATCAAAACACCAATTCAAATATTACTTGCAGCCATCAAGGCCAGCTAGCCAGAGTTAATCACCGTTAAGGTGAAAACAAAAAGATCCTGGACACTAGAGAAACTTTTATTCTCAACAATCAAACTCGTCACTATGAATTTAGGAGTAATAACAATAATTATTAATATCCCTGAACACAGAAGGCAAAGGTCAATGTGAGATGATCAGTTATTGCTCTATTTTTGTCCTCCATGATAATGTGGTGACAGATCTAAAACACAGAAGTGACATTTTAAAAAAGGAGAAATGAAGATATGAATTTCTAGCTTGGAGAACCAATTTCTGATTAAACAAAACTCATATTTTCTGCTAAGTATTGCCTTAGACCATCACTATAATTAAGTTTAAATGATAAAAAACATGATTTTATTTTTCCAGGTGAGGATTAAACCTGCGACAAAATAAGAAATGAGTAAACATTCACAGGCCTGAAGTAGGTGAAATCCATGTTAAAGGAGAGAAAATAGTAATTATGACTCAAAAACCGGTTCTGCGGCAGGTCTTCTTGTCTGATCCTGAACTATGCCTGAGAACTATGGGAGTTGCGTAACGACAGAAATGTGGGTCACAGATGATTTGAAGGTAAACACGGTTTCCTTTACCAGGAAGTAAATGTAGGACAAAGGTCATGCTGAGGAAAACAACCTAAAACAGTAACACAACAATAATGATTATAATTCTTTTACATTGGAACGGATCATAATGAGTTTCAGTGACCACCGAGGAGGAGACTTAAGAATTTTAAAAAGTCTAGATTAAAAAAATGTAGATGGCTCAGCAAAAGCACAATCTCTGCCAGCTCTTGCACCTGGTGTGAATTTTTGTTAAACAGCCCAACTTTGTCACTTTATTGAGAGCTGGCTGTATGAGTCACCACACCAGACATGTCCTGAAGCTCGTCACCTGCTACGTCATAACTCTCTCCTTCACAGAGTCACAACAAACTGTTACACCACACCCTAACGCATAAACTACACAGAATTTCTCTCCGACACAAATGTTAGTGCCACAGTTTTCACTTGATTATCAAAACCTGGATGAGACAAAGAGTAAAGCCTAATTTATACTTCTCTGTCAGCTCGAGTGTGGAGTGGCACAAACATATTAAAGAGGTTTTCACTTTGGACTTCTCCGTCACCTGGGGAGTGTTGCAAAGCAGAACTCCTCGCCAAGACAACAGAGGGCAAGGCACTTTTCTGGGGTATCCTGCTACCATTAAAGTCATGTATTTAGTCCAACATAGTGTATTTACTATTGTGTTTACATTGTTTTAATATGTTTCAGAAACTTTTTAACACAAGCAAATCTGTCCCTCATTTTCCTCCACCTTTTCATGTGATTGCCATTTCCAAACCCTAGTTTCCAGTTATTTCTATCCCCGAAAATGCTTGCTGCATATCCTTCCTTCAGTCACGGGTGAATATACGTTCATATTTAGACTTTTTCTGCAAGGCGTTCTACAACCTGTTCTGTGTCTCACTAAATATCTTTAGGGGTCAATGGTGGTGCTGTTGACTACTTCATAGGAAGAGCCATCCTGACCAATCACAAGCTTGCAGTCTATCACTTTTGATGGATAGGCCCAATCTCAATACTCCTACCACCACGCTTGCACCCTTCCATTGCGTGATCCCAGCCAGGGTTGCATGTACATTTGTTGTGAACTGTGGGGGAGACTGGAGTACCCGGAGGAAAACCACACATGTATGGGGAGAACATCTCCACGCAGAAAGGCTGCAGCTGAGGTTGCAGGTTCAAAACTCAGCTGTGGCCTTTCTGCATGGAGTAGCAGGTTCTCCCCATAGGTAAAAAATTGTACGTCGCTTTGGATAAAAGTGATAAAACATAAATTTATTTCAAATAATTGTGAGGTTGTTCATTTGAAAGCTGTTAATAAAGGTTTAAAAAAATAAAATAAAACAGCGATCAGCATCCCGGCATGTTTTGCGATCGATGACGCAATGCTCCCTGTCCTCATTCAGCAATTGTTTGCACACTTGCATATCACACGCTCAAAGCCTTGCTGCGCACTTCCTCCAAGTGCACTTCACAGAAGACCGTACGGCACAGTGTGAGTATTTGGATTGGGCCATATTTAAAAGTTGGGCGTGTCTTCGTCAGTCTCTGTGCATAATTATGTTGCGTGTCTCTGCACCGACACAGATGAAGTAAAAATTAGGCTCAACGCGAAGAAATAAAGAATCTAGAATTCCTATTTAAGGCCAGCTGTGATCTCATGTGTTTCATTGTCATTTTGATCTATTATAGATAATCTAAGTGAATCATTTTTATTAACCATCCCACTGTCTTCATGGGTGACCCCGCAAAGAAAGTTGACCATTGAGCAGAATTGATCCTTGAGGTCCACGTCGTGGCAGGGGTGAGGAGTGAGCACTACCTCAATGCCTTTACTTAAGTATGACCTAAGCATTTTTCTGACTTGTACCACAAGTTTCTTAACTCAAACTGACGCCCTAAACGGTCACAGAAAAGTCAAGCATAGCTGGTTACACAAGTCTAACAAAACCTGACTCTGAGGTAAACCTGACATCTATTCGGTGTTCGGTATTATATTTCAGGGTTTTTTTGCTCTTATTATTTGTATAAATTACACATTTTATTTAAATTAAATTGTTTTCTTTGGCTGCTGACAGTAAATTGATTTACTTATGCAGTAAATGAAGTTAACAGAACTGCACAGATATTTAGACCTTTGACCAAGACACTGTTCTGCTGTTATATCAATCCATAACTATAAACCCAAAAAACTTAAGGCAACACCTTGTGCACATTGCCCTTTGAACAACATGATGGCTTCCATCGGTCTTTCACCCTTAACATACACAATCAGTCATGGTGTATAGAGCTATCAAAACCACAGGGTCAGCTTGAGAAGTCAGTAACGAGACTGATGTGAGCAAGAGTTTTATTGTTTTTTGAAGACATTTTTTCTCTACCATTAGCTCAAGTGCTTCTCTTTGTCTTCTGGCTCTTGGAGAGTACAGACACTTTTTTCCCTCTCCCTCCCTCTTATCCCAAGGCTCTTTGTCCTGTCTTGTGTGCACGGTGCTTCTGCATTTTTTCTGGAAACTGGAAATTATTAAAAAAGGATCTGGTCAGCTGGTCACTCAACGCGACTGACAAATTTTTTTCAACGATGAGAACGGGAGAAGGGGCTCCCGGGTGCCCCTCTGGGACAGAGCCAGCTGGGTATATCATGGACTCATGGAAACAGTGGAATCTTTAGAGCTGATTGGAGAACGCACAAGGTTGGCTGGCACCATATTGTCTTTAGCCAATCACAATAACTCAAATGACATTTAACATGTGCGCCTGAACAAAATCTGAAAAATAAAACCTAAAAAAATTATTTGGGTAGGAAAAAAAGTTGAAGGGCTCTAAATTTGTCCCAAACAGTTGCAGCAAACTTAAATTAAGTTCTTATTTCCTGTACTCCAGTGGTTTTATATTCATTCGTGCACATTTACCAGCTTCTGCAATGAGATTACTTTGAGCATGATTCTTATTTTCTGAAATAAAACAGATCTAAACTCACTGAAAACATCATTCTGCTTTGCATATGAAACAGAAGCTCCTCTCCAACATGGCTTTGCTCTGTCCCTTTAAAGTTTTTTGTAGACTAAGCAGAACATTTGCTTTTACACACTCACATCACTGTGCTTTATGCTGTGTGTTCCTGGGCCTCCCTTTAAACTTGGGGTAGCTTTACAGTGACCTAAACCAGCTTTTAGTGGCCGCATAAATGCTTTGACTGTTCAGTCCGACTATGATGTTTCTCTGATGCCAACGCGTAAACTCAACCAACATCAACCAAACTGGGACATTACTTAAAATCCTTGCTTATCTCCGTCTCCACACAGGTACAACAGAAGTGTGGTGTTAGCCTTTACACACCGTAATGTTTTACATGGGTGTGGCTGGCTTCTTAGAACACAATGTTAGAATTTTAAAATCATCTCAGATAATTTGGCATTTTTCCTAAATTAAAATGAATCCACATCAAAAATGCATGAGTAAAGTAGGTGTCCCCTGGTGTCCTGATACAACAACGACATTCTGACCCAGCTGCCAGGAGTCTTTAGCCTAGTGAACTAGACCAAATTCTTGCTTTGCAAATACATTTATTTAGTCTGGCTTGCCAGGCTAAGGAGTCTTATGATTGAGAGCTAAACAAAGACAGACAGTGTGAAGATAACCACACACACACACTCTTGTTTTATGTGCACACAGTACAGCTGCTACCGAGAACAACCCCTGAACACACATAGTGGAAAAATGCAAAAACAAGTGATGAATGTAATGAATTAGCCGTTTGGGAGTGAACCTTACAGAGCAATCACTATAGCTTTACTTAGCAAATCGAAACACAAACGCATCTAAATTTGACTTTCCCAGATGAGTTGTAAGCAGACAACCCCAAAGACACAATGTTTGATTTACTAGGCAGAGAAAATTACAAAGTCTCTGCATGGTACCAGACCACTACCAACTGTGTGAGAACAGAGAGGACCACACCGAGGTGAACACACTGCTGGTGAAAACCAGATGAGGTGGCTTTAAGCACTAGGTGGTAATCCAAAAGTGGGTCAAATGAAAATTAGTGGTCTCACATGGTAAAAAGAGCAACATCAAGCTCTTAGAAAGTAATTTTCTTTGTGCGGAATGTCATACTGACTGGAAAAGCTATTTCATTGTATTTTGCTATTATTAAAAAAGAAATTTACAAACTAATTGTGGATCTTCCTCACAGCTCCCTACCTGGGAGAGAATTGTGTTTATTGTCTTCGATAATGAACTCAGGTTATGTCTCCATGTTAGATGCTACAACATTAAGTGGCTCATTATGTTTTATTAATAAAACAGTTGAGATATTACAGAAAGACACTAAATGCCTCAAATGCAGGATTCATTTTCGAACCATCAATTTCATTCTTTTATTTATGGTTTCCTAAAAAATATGAAACAACTATTTTTGCATCTTCTAAAGCAATGACCGAGTCTCCAATAAAAAAAATAACTAAATTAAACAAATACTTTCATATTGTTTGTAAATAAAAAGTCTATATTTTCCGTAGCAGATAAACATTTTCTATCATTAGATAAAAGCAAGTGAGGGGAAACAAAAATACATGAATATAAATGCCATTGGATATGTACATAAACACTTAAATACAAACTAAGTCTTATTTACAGTCTCAGATGTTTAGGAACGGGATGATTTCTCTTCCATCTGACAAACTAATTAACTTACCACATGCCTCTTGGTTTTATGCAAGTGATGTTTGTTTATACTTCTTTAGGCAATAACATTTCAAAGTAAAGTATTTTAAGCAAAGCTGTGTTTTGCTTCGTTTCTCAGCGTACACACACACACACACACACACAAAAGTACACACAAAAAAGCATAACAGAAATGGAAGGCAGCTACATCTGTTATGATCAATGGATTTAACAGACAGCGCTACTATTCTTAGGAGCCAAATTTAGCTGCTCGCCTGTCTGAAACACTGTCAAAGACAGACTTCATTATATACCACCATCACTGGGGAGCTGTACTTCCTGTATAAACCATGATAGGCTTCTTAAGAACAACGTTTTCCGGATGAGAGGTGGTGAAAGGATGAACTCAAGTGGCTGCATTCTTTGCATAAATATTGATCAATATCTTTATAGCAAACTTCCATGTCAGATAATCAGATTGGCGCTGGAACATTGCAAAGAAATAACGTGATAAACGTCAGTATGTTTTTTCTCAGAAGAAGACAATGTACACAGGTGCCAGGAATACAGCAAGGTGAAGAACACCTAGAAAAGTCCTAAAAAGAGCTCACAGAAAGATCATGATTACAAAAACATCTAAAATCATTTAAGAAAAGTATAGCACAGGTTTCAATTAAGTAAACTAGTGTAAGAAGATTGCTGAGAGTTTTTGGTACATTTAAAGTTTGAGTTCAAGACAAACTGGCTTGCAGCTTAGCTCCCCAACCCATTAAATATTTATATAATGACCTCATGCTTTGTGGCACACTGAACAACCAGAGAAGCACGAACAGACGGCAATCATACAAACAATATTCTTCTGGTGGGAAATATTGGGATGCTGTAAATAATAATCTACACTTTATATAAATATCAATAATGTATAAACACCATCTGTTTACTGCTATGCTACAGATATACAATTCTGAGAAGTTAATAGCTGATAAATGTTTAATTGCAGCAGGTGGGTTGTTTGTCAGTGTTGCCAGCTGGTGATGACTGTAGACAACCAACTGACTTGGTAAAACTCCCATCAAGTTGTGACAGCATTACTTGGCTAAACATGAATGTTGGGGGTGGGCTAAAGCACTAGCTGGGCAAATCCCATCATGAGCAAATTCTTAAGGTTGTCTTGGAAAATTTTGAGTAAAACCCCCCACTTATTTTTATATGAAAAGTTTAAAAGTAATAAAAAATTAACTTATATTTATCGTTTAGTTTAAAAAAAACAAAATCATAGGAAAACTGCTTATACAATGATACCACTTTAAACTATAAAGTAATGTAAATACATTTTAAGTGTTATCGCAAGTATGACTACAAAAAGAAATGTTCACAAAATAAGCGCCATAAATCATCAAATCACAATCACGATTGAAAGTAAATACTAAACAAATCACCCTGGCAAAACCAGACTAATACTGAAAAATAAAAATAAAAAACAGCAACTGTCTGATGTCAATCATCCAAGTACAAAAAAATATGTGACGACTTCAATATCAAGGCAATACCCATTAAAAATAAAAAAATAAATAAATAACATAGTTAAATGAAGCAAACATTGTATCGACTCAGACAAAAGTCAACACTGGCAAGAAAACAAGACAAAGAAATGCCTGAAACTCCAGTCAGACTGCCCATGAGAGAACTCGTGCACTTTTCACACAAAACATCTGAAAATCATATCCTTTAGTTTGTTTAAACTACTCTTTATAAACACGTATCTACTTATATTTGAAGCAACGTGCGATGTAAGAAGAAAAACACCTCACTACAGCCTTTCGACTGTCTACGCTGAGTTTGTTTACAAGGAGCTAGCTCGATGGCTAGTTCGCTAACAAGAGCTGCCACGTCCGTTAGAAGCCAAAAAAACTCTCCAGACAGCTAATGCTCACATTGACAGCTTTCCCTGTTCAGTTGTCTGGCTTTAAACGTGCCAAATAATGTCTTAGCGTAAGAAATAATGTCTCGAATTGAGAAAGGAAAGCTGTTCAGATTGAACTCCTCTGTTGTTTGGACAGCTAGAATTAGCTGCTAACTGGCAGGTTACATTCAGTGAGGTGCTAACGTTACGCTGAGAAAGTACATGGTGAAATTTAAAAGCTTAAAACAAGCCGATAGACAACAATAAAATTTAACAGTGAAAAACACGAACTGTATTATTCACCTGCTCCGGTTACCTGAGGAGGAATTGCCGCTCAGGGTGATAGAAAACAGTTGGAGTTAGAGTTTCTACTCAGCTCCCCTCCAGTCCGAAGCAGTACTGACCGCGCCGCGGCTGCTGGAGGACCAGGCTCGACTCACCAACGTCGATGGGAGGAGTTCAATTCTGACGCAAGTCGCATGAGCGCCAGTCATCCAATCAGATGAGTCAATGGAAAAAGCCGCCCAATCAGCGCCTGCTAGGAAAAGACGAAGTGCTTTTGTAGTTTTATCCAAACCAAAGGTTTAAAATACCAAGAAATTGAAGTATTGCGTAATAGCTCAGGTGGACCACACAAATCTTATAAATATGTGAAATTGAATGTAAAGTATGCTTTTATTTATTGAAATTAAACTATGTCGATTAATATATAATTAAAAAAGTAAACTTTAGCCAATAAACACAACTGCCATTTAGTTAAAAACATGTTCAAGCATAGGTCATTGTTTGAAACAAACGTGAATACTAGTAATCGATTTTATGACTGTTTTACAAGAATGGAGCAACATTTCCACATTTGGTATTTAGGTCAAAGTGGTGTGGTATTCGTTTGCTTGGCACGTCTGCCACGTGTCTATCTGTTAAGCGGAAGTTGTGAAAGAAGCACAAGTAAAATTAACACTATCTGCCCTCTCTGCTGCACATGCGAGTGTATCCATAAAGGTTTCATGCCAGAATACATATGAACTCACATCCAGATGAACTGCCATTATATGATTTGCTCTCATTGCACAATTGTGCAAATGTGAATGTTTTGTTATGATGCAAAGCTTTGGCATCAGTGTGTTGCTCAACTCAGTCCAGCTCAGGAAAGTTTCATGAGTCTGGCTGATCAGGTCTATGGACTCACCGTTGAGCAGGTTCCACAGCTTTTCTTAAAGAAATACTTAATTCTTCACTGTTTCTGGAAACCTTTTGATAGGAGCCAGTCTGAATTTTTGAAATGTTGCCTTCTTTGCTGATGGTATCATTTGTTTGTGTTGATTCTCAGTGGTGTCAATAGAAAACTTTGACCCAAGCTGTCTTGTGAGGAACAACTTCTACATTATTAGTAAGTTGTCATTCGAAATTACGCACAGTGCTCTACTTAAACTCAACATCTCCAGAAACTTTAATAAATCAACACAAGAACCACTAAAATACTTTTTCTGTCTTAAAATATCCCAGTTTAATCAATGTATTTATTTATTTTTCAAACATAAGTTTTAGAAACATGTATTTTTTTTTTCATGTTGGCTCATTAGTCAAGATAAGTGACGTGGAGCTGGATCTTCTCTCTGCCAAAGTCCATTTGTGACTGACAGCCTCAGGTCCGAGCCAAAGGCCACATATACTTGACCACATAACCAAGCTGTGATATAGATTTTTGTATTGATATTTAAATTTAACTTCATGCTTCAGTTCAGTCACACCAAAAGAGTATATAATACATTTATACCTGCTAAACTTCCTCTTTTTAAAGAAATCAGATCAAATCAAGAGACATTTGATCTGAAATTTGCAAAAATATGATTTAAAATTTTGAAGTGTGTGTGGTTTTTTTTTTTTTTTTGCTTTCAGCTGACGCAAATGTGCTTATTTCTCTTGACTGAAGCAATAACAGGACTGAGGAAAGGCCTTCAGCTAAGCCAACTTTCACTGAACTCACTGAGGTGGTGTAACCAGTTTCTTTGCATAACCTTGATTTCTTCTTGCATCACAGCAAATCCAGCATTAAATGTTTTTGTTTCTTTTTCTGTGTCTAAAAGTATTTGTTCTGATCACAAGATGGAGGATGTTTTTAAAAACGACCAAACAGAGATTTCTAAAATGTGTTTTATAATAGTAATGCAGACAGGAAATGTTCTAAATTTTTGCATCTTAATGGAAAACTCCTCTGTCCTTATTTCTGAATGACTCAGTTTCTTCGTTACGTTTTATTTCCTACTAAAAAACTGAATTAGTCGGATAATTTGTCATTAGTTTTCCTTGATAAACGTCAAACCTGAAGCAAAACTCGCCTAAGGAATCCTAATTTTTAAATCAAACTTTTGTCGTCACACTTTAAAAACGTTAATAATCATGACTAAAAACCTATAAATTGAATTCATTTTCAATAGATTGTTAATGCTATTTTTAAATAAAATCTTTTTATTACAATCAGAAAAAAATCCTATAAAGTTTACAGTGACTACATAAAGATGTGTTTTTCTTGGTATTTTTCCATCCCCTGTCAGGTTTTTAAGGCGTGAGAAAGACTGTGAAGCTATTATAATTTTTACATAGCATCAGGTTCTAACATGCTAACCACACCTGAGAACAGGTTTATGACAATAATTTATACTTTTTTATGAAGCAAGCCCAAAGTCGTGTTCACTTATCTACTGGACTTTAATATCCATGGAAAGTAAATTTACACAGAAGCTATTGTTATATGGCATATTTTATGATTGTTTACGCTGATGTTTGGATGTATACAATCATTTCAAGCTTTTCTGAGAATTTCCTATAAAAGAAGAAAAATGTGTTGATTTTATAGTAAAACCAGCCACATTATCAGATATTAACCCTCCCACTGTTCTTATGGGTGTGACCCCATGAGGAAAGTTGACCATTGAGCAGGATTGATGGTTTATCCCTTGGGTCCAAGTGGCAGGGGTGAGGAGTGAGCACCACCTCCCCCCTGCCACGTGGACCTCAAGGGATAAACCATCAATCCTGCTCAATGGTCAACTTTCCTTGTGGGGTCACCCATAAAGACAGTGGGAGGGTTAAAGGTGTGGTTGACTGAAAAAACATTTCTTTATGATTATTTCTGATCATAATCAGTCACTCAAAGTTTTTCATGCAGGTTGAACATGAAAATAGTCTCCTACACCTATCTCCTGCGGTAGCTTCTGGTAGAAAATAGATGGTGAATTGCAATGATTTGAAAATCCTCACAATGTGATGTCACACTGTGAATTTGCATGGACTCATCTTGAATCGCGCCTGCTAACAGGAAGGCTTTTAAAAACATTTTTGCAGTGAGGAGAGAGTGCCGAGTGTGTTGGTGATAGTGACTTTGCAACATGGCTGAACGTGTTCTGTTAGCCAATCAGAAGCGAGGTGTGTGCAATAATAATGAACAATCCTGCTGTTTTCAGCCGACCTCTGCTCCAGCAAACTTCTGCATCTCAGAACAGGAGCATCGTAGTTTTTTAATGACTCATAAGGCATTATACACTAGAGAACACTGTAAATGAATTGAATAAACAAGTAAACCACACTTTAACCATCAAACCATGAAATCAGCCTAAAATCTATCAAATAAAGATGTCTATTAAACCGTAATCTAGCTCACCTGCTTGCAGGTTGTGAGAGAGGATTCAGGAAATGTAACGCATCCCTCTGGAAGAAAATCTGTGTAATTTATTCTCCATAACTCTTAGGTTACAGTGGCGTGTCCAGATCTTTTAGAATGGGGTGGCCCAGGTGAGACTCTACTTTGTGCATATGTGGCACCAGTGGTTATGCTTTTTTGTTTTACCTCAAGCCTTTTGTGCACAATGAAAAGCCTATTTAAAGGAAATTCAGTGTGGTGACACCTGGGGTGGCCAATCAGATTCCAAGGGTGGCATGTGCTACCCCAGGCCACTCCCTGGACACGCCCCTGAATTTGAAGATATTTCTTTGAAGTCAAGATAAATGTGTTGCTCTTGTGTGTGAGACTCTTTTTGGCCTCAGAGTTGTTTTGATCCTTCATTGCTACACACCTGGTCCCAAGAGCATACCTTTAACTCAGCTGCAACATAAAGACAGCGGTGTAGGAGAAACGCTCTCATGTGTCTGTATTCAGTCCTCCTCTGTTTGCAGCTCAGTCAGAATAAAACATAACTGTATTTAGCCTGTTGAATCCATACATGACAGGAGAAAAGGGTCAATGGGCAGAATGGGTTGAGACCTGACAAAGGATGGGGTGAAAAAACACAGAATTGATGTAGAAATGGACCGTCCAGCTCACAGTGTATCTTTGAAATCTGCAGGAGCATCCCAGGAAGATTAGATATTCAGGTTACTCCGGTCTGCTCCCAAACCCGTAGAAAGCACACGGATAAGTGGCTGAGCATTATTTTGTGTTTGACCCGAGCTGTGTTTGTGTTGGGGGGACTACAAAGACAGAGCAGCCGACTCAGAAATGAGCTTTGAACATGTCATTTGTGTGTGTAAAACAAAAAACTGTTCTTCACTTGTGCTAATCCAGACCTGTGAACATCTCAACTACAACAGCTGTCAGTTAATCCACCAAAGACACGTGCAAGATGTCCCTGTGCAGCTCGATTCTATCAGTGTGCTGAAATGCGGTGAAAATGACTTTCCTTTGACGTGATAAATGGTCCATTATGGGATGCAAGATATTCTCAGCCTTTTGCAGACAAGCTGTTCTCTTGCTCCTACAAGGAGAGAGAAATGGTCTCATTGCTCAAAGTCCACTTCAGCTGAAATAAAGGAGATAAGCAGAAAAAGATGAATGCACTTTTCATAACAGTTCAGCCCAGAGAAGATCAATAACTGCCAATAAACTGGGTTTTTAGGACACCTAAAGGTCCTTCACCTGCCTCAAAGAGAGTGATGATGCAATTTGAACAGGTTTGGTGAGAAGCTGGGGTTCCTAGAGGACTTTTATTAGTCTGGAAACAGGTTAAATAAACTATCATTTTAATTCGGTCAGGTTTTCATTCTAAAAGCACAAAACATGTTAATTTATTTCAGTTATAATAGCCTTAACCCTCTCAGGCTCTAAATAAGTTTTGATAAAAGGACGAACAACTAAGTCCTTCAGGGGTACTTCTGAGTTAAAAAATGCTCATGAAATACGCACATGGAGTAACCAGGTAGGTAGGTTTTAACGTTGCACATCTGCAACGCTTGCCTCCAGAGGGTTAGATACCTTTTTTTCTTTTGAAGGAATTCAAACGGGCGACATCACAGCAACCAACACAGCAGCAGATGGCTGTCAGGTGAGGAGGATTAGATGGACCTCCAGATTACACTTTCACTAGTCTAATCCTCACAGATAAAAATTGGAGGCACATCAGGTGATCAACAGTAACTGAAGGCACAGTTAGCCACTTATCCAGTTCTAATAAGCAACATCAGCGGGTCTGTGGCAAAAAGCACCACCAGAACACAGACCGCCTTCTGTCAGGTGAGCAGGATTACATGGAGATACTCTAGTACTGCGGGTCGATCACGCTGCTCAGGTCAGTTGTCTAATCCAATTACCTGCACGCAGCTGCGAGTAATGGGATTGTTAGGTGCTGATCCGATTAACCTCGACTGTGCTCCACAATTAGACCTAAGCATTTAACGGGCTGTTGGAGAAATTAAACATTTAAATATATGTACAACTTATTGTCAAATAGAGAAAAAAACAGTATGTGTGTGTGATCTCTCGTGAATTCGGACAATTAGTGACATGGTTTGGGATTTCAAAAGAGGAGAACATGGACAAGCTGTCTGACCATCTGTTGGGATCAGCAGTCCCAACAAGCCGAGAGCAGAAATCAAACAGAGCACACACACACACACACACACACACACACACACACACGCACGCGCACACACACACACACACACACACACACACACACACACACACACACACACACACACACACACACACACACACACACACGAGAGATCAACAAAAGCCAGGAAATCCTGATGAAGGATCATCGGGAATGAACGAATTAATCAATTTTACATAAAAATACAAGAAAAGTATTTATTTTGTAGCTCTAAAATACTTTTATATAGCAAAAAAGATTCTGGTGAAGGTTCTCCGTCATATGAGCGTGACCCTAACCCCCATATTCAAGTCGGAGTTGACAAAGCTCCTCAGATGAGAAGCAGGACATCTTCAGGAAACCAAAGAAATCCAGCTGCTTTCATTTGAACCCACTTTGATCAAAAAAGATATTGAAATCTTCTCACTATACATTTCGTTATCAATGAACACAACAGATCCTCCACCATCTTTTTAAGAGTGTATTAATCCAGAATGAGTTCTTACTGTGTTTTTGCCTGGTTAAATAAAGGTTGAAAATCATCACTGAGAACATTATCTATGGAAGGAGAGACATCCGAAAACATTTTAGCAAACATTGTCTTTTTGTGGCTAACTCTCTGTAGTTGTAGTTATGTGTGTGGAATCCAGTTGTTGCATTTCAGAATAACGCCAACAGAAACAATGTGGAACAAGAACGTGGAAAAAAAACCTCAAACACTTCGGGCAAAGAAGATGTCACAGATTCCAAACACACGTTACATTTTAATCATAAAACAACTTGAAACATTCAGTATTTGGATGTTTTCTGACCACTGGGATATGTTAAAGGTGTTGAACACGTGTTTAATCAATACAGGAAGTAAGAAGGAAATGCCTTGCAAGTCGTGCTCAGGGGACAAAAAGTACAGAAGTGCCTGGATCAGCATGGACAAGTATGTTGCAGCAGAGAATGGCAGCAGACGGCAGAATTTGGAGTCTTATTTCCTGATATTTGGATATCTTACCTCAGATTGGATAAGAGCGATGCAAATCTACTCCTAACTCCATTAGCTCTATGACATGGATGTTTTCTCTCCACAAGTAACACAAACCTGGAGGAACTTCTGCCGTGTGGTTGAGTTGCTAATGCTAACAGTTAGGATCTGCTAGCAGAGACATTCAAAGCGCTTTCTAGGATGCTAAGTAGAGTGTTCAGGCATTTCTAATCCTAGTGTTTCACTGTCGAATGTTTATCAGAAGCTAAAGCAGGAGATAAGTGTAGGAGGCCATTTTCATGCTCAGCTTGTTGAAAACCTCAGAGTGACCGATTATAATCAGAAATAATCATTACTTCAGTGTTCAACACCTTTAATGTAACACGGATTAATAAAAAATATTCGTGCTGAGCCATCCTAGAGCTTCAGCCACTTTTTCCATCATAAAACCTCATTTCCTTTTCCATGGAATGACGTCCCATTCCTGTTAGGCAACAGAAGCATAATTTTCCAAAACAGCCGCCTAATAACAAAGATCTCTTTGTGGTTGTGGTGTTTGTGGGAAGCAAATCGAACATGTCGGCCTGCTCGCATTTAGATGTTTCCCAAAGAAGTGCAGAAGACGGGAAATGTTCAAAGACTACTTTATCAGGGGAATAAACAATAATATGTTTATATAAAACACAGAAAACACGACAATTATAAACAGTAATAAAATATATTTTGATCTAATCTTTAAAATATAGCAGTCCAGTTCTGTTTTCTCACATGTTCATCTTCTAAATGCACATTTCTGACTTTGTCCTCTTTGTGTTCATCATAACCTGCACCTGTCATTCAAAACAAACCAGAACGAGCGATAAATCATGGCACCTTAAACTTAAATCAGCCAGATGGACGTGGCAGGGCTCCGTCCTCACTTCACACTTTGTGCGACACGAGATGAAGAGGTCCACTCACTCCAAACACATCTTCATCAGGGCAGATGTGGCACATTATTCTCACTAACGGAGGGTTTGTTGATGAGGGTTGTGGAGCCGGACTGCCGAACACAAGCTGCTTATTTGGACGACCGCAAAGTCAAGACGGCAGTGAGCAGCAGGCCTCATTACCCTGCTAACAGACGTAGCTGTCGGGTCATGGGGACAGGAACGCAGGGTGTTGGTTTGGGCTGAGGGGTGTATTCCCAGGACTTCCTGAGAGTTGAATGTTATTTCCACTTTGCTTTGCCATCACATAAAATCACCCTTTTCTATGAAACAGCGCACAAATTGTGTCTTTTTCCCCAGGTAGTTATAAGTTGCTTAATTCCTGGTGCTGAGATGAGAAGACGCTCCGGAATCCCAGATCTTTGATAAAACACCAAACAATAAACAGAATCCGATTGCTGCAAACTTCAAACCGTGATGATTTAAAATGCCTCCTAAAACAGTTGTGCATTCATTTATTATTTAATTCTATATTCATTACATGTTTTCCCTCTCACTAATCAAAGTGTCCCCTTTTAAATCATCCAGCTCCCGCGTCTGGTCCATTCCTCCTTGTGTCCTTGTTTGCTCATAGCCGTTTACTTCCTCCTTTAGTCAGGACAGTGATCAGATAAATGGACGTCTTTTCATCCATCTGTTGTTCAGCTGTTTACATTTTAAAACAAAATAACTAGCTGCACAGATGTTCTGCAGCTGTTTTTCCTTCATGTGAAATAGTTGGGGACTTCTAGGAAAACTGAGCAAACAAAACCTAGAAGAAATCCCCCCGCTCCCCCGTCTCCATCACACACCCACCTCCCTCACCCCTGCCACCTGCCAAACTGGCATTCAGGTGCTATTTGCACACAAACTGGTCCACTAGTGTGGTGCAGCGTTTGCACTTGACGTAGCAGCACCAGTGGAACTTGCAGTGGCAGCGCTCATGCTTGTAGGTCTTAAACTGGTCGTACCCTCGACCGCAGCACATCAGCTCGCAGCCGTCCATGCCCTCTGATGTTTTGTTGCAGAGTCGGCCTTGCGTGCCCAGCGAGCCCGTGGTCTCGTTTCTGAGGCAGTAGTCCGGGCTCGGGTCGATGTAGACCATGTCCTCAGGTGTCGGGTTGTTGAAGCGCTTGTCTATGAGCTCCAGCTTCCCCTGTTGGGACAAGATAAGAAGTTAGATCAACATTTGAGGTACTTACAAAAACAGGCTGCTCAGTGATGATGCAGCACCTTGCGTCCAACCCGCATGGCTGCAGCGCTGTCGTATTTCTCTTTGAGAAACTCCCCGACCCTCCTGAAGTCCGCCAGTTGGAGCCAACATGTTTTCAGGCTGCAGGAACCGGAGACGCCATGACACTTACAGGAAACACCAGCAAGGTTGTAGACTGCCTGGTGGAGTCACAGAGACATAAAGATACTGCTTGGATCTATTTTGTTACGAAAATCTATCAACACTAATATGACTTGAATATAAAAACAAATGGAAAGCAATCATTACATGAAAGGCAGATTTTTTTGTTATTGGTTTACAGAAATAAGTTTCCTGCTACAACTCCACCATCTAGTGGTGAAAAAACATATCTGTTACAGAGCTGCACCACTCAAGGGCGTTTCCCTACAAAAATGGCTTCATAAGTCAACAGATCAGTCTAAATGTTACGTCTTTTGGCTTTGCCGAGCAACACATTACAAGAGAAGATCAAATGGAACACAAAGACTTTGGCTGCATGTTTCCTTCTTTCCTTTGGTGTTAAGACAACAGCACCATTTAATAAGAGTTGCCGCACAGATTCTCCTGCACAGCTTGTATTTCAGTGTTTCACAGTCGTGGACACCTGAATTACAGGAATAAAAACATACGCTGCACCCATAAAGTTCCAGTCAGAATGAGAGCGATTATTTGAAAATCTGTTCTGAGGTCTGTAAAATCCCATTTTGACTTTTGTTTTGTGTAATCCTATCCTCTGTGTCCTCGGGGCTCGAGAAAAGAAGAGCTTTGCTGAGTAAACACTTCAAAAGCTGGAGTCATTTACAATAAGAGGCTGCACAAATCTTCATCATATTGCATGATTGCACATTTGTGAATAAACCATTTGTGCACAAAAACTAAACAAGCGTCTAGTTTAACCAAACTAATAACAGCGTGGAATAATGGTGAGAAGATCCACAACGAAAGATTTTTGCTCCTAAACTTTTACTACAAGCAATAAAAAAACTTGTCATGCACTAAAACCATTTTTGGCAATAGTTAATTAAATAGAAATAAAATAAATTACTCCTGATTGTTGAAAATTCAAATGAAATAAATATAAGGACCATTTTCCTTTAAGATCTTTCTCATTTCCAAACCTGCACCCACTTAAGTGTTGGTAAAAAGAAAAGCTAAGCTACAATTTTGAATGACATTTTTCAAAAGGTACAAAAAACCATTTCCATTGTTTGATATTCTTTGAGTTACGTTTCAAAATGATCTGTCAAATAGGAACATGAAACATTTAAAGCATATGGCTTTGTTTAAGATAGAAAACAGAGCAGGAAATAGACGATTTACGATCTCTGCAGCAGTAAAGCCTGCAGCTTTAGCAGGTCACTTAAACAACATTTAATAAACAAGTCACATAACACCCCCCTAAAAAAACACACATAAATCACACACGGTCACTATTACAGCATTGTGTGTGTGTGTGTGTGTGTGTGTTCATCGATGCCACCGACACACATTAACATGTATTTTCTGAACCAATTAGCTGTGATTCCTAATTTCCCCCTGACTAATGAAACCCATCACTGTCTCCTCCTCACATTGCCTGATCTCAATTACCTTCTCACCTCTGTTAACCTCTGCATCTTGCACACCCTCTGACCCCACCCTCTGGTCTCTGTCCTCTACTTTACTGCCCAGCAGGCATAGCAGTCGGCGCTCTCCAATCCCAGGATCTGACCTCGATGACCCCCCAAACAGAGACGGGGAACAATGACGTTTTGTTTCAGAGTTAAAAATAAAGTTTGGACATTTTTAGATTTTAATTTTAAACACATTTATTTCACAATTATCTGTGATGGAGCATCAGCTGTGTGTCTTGACGTGTGTTTGTTTTTGTATAGGCACAAATAGAGGACTCAGTCCTGGTTTTGTGGTGAGACCAGCAGTAAACTGACATGTATCTTAGCTTCATTTACATTGACTTTATTCTTCTTTTAGCATAAAACGTCTCTTTATTCCATGTTTCTGACAATCTGATTTTTAGATTCTACATCTGTTTCTAATTGTAAAAATTATTTGTGTGTTTTCGTGCAGTTTTTCCCATCAGTTAGTAGACAAAAATAAATCCTAATTTAAAGTGATTAATTTATTATAATTTAATTATTTTTGAATTCATAAGTTATGAATGATTCATAATTTAAAATGAGTCAGATTTAGTGACATGTAGTGGTGAAAATAAATGTTATTTACAATTTTTATACATAAAATTGTATATAAAACTGTTGTTGTTTATTTACAACAGCGAGCTTCATTCACTACAATCTATTTTAAACCTAATGTAGTTAGATTAGTTTTTCTGCATGACTTACTATTGAAAGTGCCAATTTTAATTTCTTACCTACCAATTATAACTGGTAGAGAAATCTACACAAAATGTATTCGACTTTTTAAAATCCATCCATCTTCTGAACCTGCTTGTCCATGTAGGATCGCGGGGGGGCTGGTGCCTATCTCCAGCAGTCAAAGGGCAATCAGGTGGGGTACACCCTGGACAGAGAGCCAGTCGATCGCAGGGCAACACAGAGACACACAGGACAAACAACCATGCACACACACACACCTAAAAACAATAGACAGACCAATTAACCTAACAGTCATGTTTTTGGACTGTGGGAGGAAGCCGGAGTACCCGGAGAGAGCCCACGCATGCACAGGGAGAACATGCAAACTCCATGCAGAAAGATCCCAGGCCGGGAAGCGAACCCAGGACCTTCTTGCTGCAAGGCAACAGCTCTAACCACTGAGTCACTGTGCAGCCCATACTTTTTAAAATGTTAGGCAAAAATAAGTGTATAGCTCTTTTTTGTTTAGATTGATATATATTCTAATTACAGATGCTACACTAATAAAACACAGGTATGCATATAGAAAAAATGCTGGAAGTGCTGCAGGGGTGTAAGAAATCTTATCTGGTGCTCTCACTGGTGCTCTTCAGCCAAGGGATCCACATAAATGTTGGCAAAAGGAGATCTGAGGCACTCAGGAGATACAAAAATAAAAGCCTTTATTAGTACATGGCTCAAATAGTTAAAAACATAAATGCCGACGCGTAGGATTGTTTAGATGTTAAAAGATTTTTGTGTTATACTGGTCATTCAATCATAATGCTGTCTACCTGCCATCAGCAGGTGTCATTGATTGGCCTTCTTAACATGAAAGTGAGAAAACATACAAACATTTTGAGCCCTGACGAAGGCCCTATGGGCTGAAACTCGTCGGCATTTATGTTTTTAAATATTTGAGCCATGTACTAATAAAGGCTTTTTGTTTTTGTATCTCCTGAGTGCCTCAGATCTCCTTTTGCCAACAGGTACGCATAGTAAGCATCCTTCCTTTGAACTGCCAAAATCTGAAATTGTGTCCAGTAGGACTTTAAACTTATGTTGTGGAATTAAAAGGAACAATAATTAAAAACGCTGCAGTGAAATAATCACAAAACAGTCTGATGTCCTAGTCATGTTTGAAGGAAGGCTACTTTGAAGCAAATTTCCTTCTCAACTGGCTGGGGACTGTAGTAACCAGATCTGACCAC